>NW_028250711.1:0-105194 GCF_964263255.1 Lissotriton vulgaris
AAGCAAGTGAGGTGCCGAAAGAGGCAACAGAGGTGTAAAAAGACACAAGATCAGTGTAGAAAGAGGCAAGAGAAGTGTAGTAAGAGGGAAGAGAAGTGGAGAAAGAGGCAAGAGAAGTTCATAAAGAAGCACTTGAGGTGCAGAAGGAGGCAAGAGAGTTACAGAAAGAAGCCCGAGGAGTGCTAAAAGAGGCAAGTGAGGTGCAGAAAGAGGAAGAAAAGAGCAGAAAGAAGCAATAGAAATGCAGAAAGAAGCAGAGCCACAAAAAGAAGAGAGGTTTGTGCACGATTAGTACCAGTTTAACACCCACATTTTACAATAAGTAATACATGACCATTCCAGCTTTGCAAAGGGCCTTCCATCATGCTGTAACACGTGATGCGGCATTTTTTGAAACATTTGAGCCATTTGAGCAAGAAATAGGGCTTTTTTTGTTAAAATCTGCAGATTAGGCAGCAGAGGATGGAATATTTGGCAAATGAGGGACATTTTTCAGTATGTGATAATTGGTGCAGCCGAACAGTCACATTATTCCAGTGGCCCTGCTCATACCTCTGACTTAGTCCAGAAGTGCTCCTCAGTAGTTCCGTCTTTTTTTGTGTCTCATTGAGTTTTATAGTTTAGCTTCTATGGAAATGAGGAAGACTAAACCTGAGGTTACCACTCCACAGCACAGACTACAATACCACATAATTACTCTCCAAAACACATAATCTCACTCCACATGATTCCTATACACTAAATACCACATACTTTCTGCACAAAAACAAATATGTAGTAGTGTTCCCTAGCAGGGAAATGTCCGCACATTCATCGAACAATCAAATTTTATCAATATAAAAAAGCGTGAGAATACAAGTATCCAGTTTAGAGTATTCAACACGGGTGCTTGATTCCCTCTAAACATCTACTACCTAACGGTTTTATGAGCACACCTAGATGTGCATCCAATATAAGAAAAAAACGAGGGCTTTTGCAGCACAACTCAGTCATTTGCATGTATATCTCCTCTAAGGGTATGAGTAACCCCATTAACTCCACTTAGAGACAATTTCAACACTAACAGTCCAAAAAAGGGAATCCAGAACAATCAGTCATCTTGCTGTTTAGTAGCCCTTATTTCAAAGTTAATATTTTTGTAAAAAACTCCCAGCACACGGGTTGCCGACACGTGTTTCGTCTTTTTTAAAGACTTTTTCACGGCTGGAATGTTAATACATGAACCTATTAATATACTATGTACATATATACATTTACACAGGACAACATATGTGTTTTTTACATTATTTTACATATATTGAAATATACAAGTTATATTAGTAGACAATACCGATATATATATACATAAACAAATATACACTTTTAAGATAAACCACATAACAACACATATGACAGTGTCACATACTAACTCAGAGCGATAGCTAAATCTTGGTATATACATATTGTCATGAAGTGTGTGAGGAAAGCACAGAAAGCAGTAAAAACCCAGATGCCCAAGTGAGGTCACAAATTTAGAGCTATGATGAACAGACTCTTTACTGTATAGTTAAGAAGAGGAAAGAAAGATAATGATACACACCCAAACGATCCAAGAAATGAACACGCCCACGAAGTTGTGCAAATACCAAATAAACAAATAACCCACCATAAATGTAGGTATCATAGAAAGCAGGACCGTGTGCGGACCAAGCCTGGTCACACACACAATTGAACGTTCGAAATCACCAACTTGTCACCTGTGATGTCACGCGTAAGCTCTAAAAGATATGGAATCACATTAATAAAATCACTCCAGTTACACTTTTTAAATGTAATAATAGTTATTTTTATTTTTTTATACTGATTTTCTAAATTTTATTAACTATTTATTTTTACATATTTTATTTTTTAAATTACATTATATATTTTTAATATGAATGGAAAAAAATATTTTTTAAAATATTGAAACTCAAATATTGTTTTTACTTTGTTTTATATTTTTATTTTAATATTTTCTTTATTGTTTTTTTCAAATTTTTTTCGGGAGTCGCGCACCCAAGCATACCTTTCCCAGTCACTGCGCGGAACCTAGCTGCCATTTTGTAATGTTGAGAAGGATCCGCCTGGGGTGTGCAGCGGGTGCGTATTTTCGTGCATGATCACTATGCAACCGGTACGTGACTCCAGGCACATTCGCGACACATACGCATTACTTTAAGCGACACTCGCAAGCTTCCTCATGACGTCATATATGTGTTTGACGCGGTGGGTGCGCCGCTCCCGCAAAATTTTTAAATGTCTAAAATGATATATAGATATGTATTTAATATACATATTAGGGCAACACATTATCTAAGCTAATTATACAAATAATATTTTTTTACTTTTAATAAAGTTATATCACTTTTAAATGCAATTTTGCGAAGTCGCGCTGGGTGCGTGCTGCCTGTGCGCACGGTGCGCAGACCCTCTGTGACCTAAAAAAAAAAGATTTTATTGGTACATAACATTTCCCATTGTAACTATTGAAGAACCCACCCATTTCAATCATTCTTCTTAGAGCTTCTTTGGAGACACATCTCTCAGCAGAGAAGAACATTTTTTGGATCATTTATTTTGTGATATTTTCCAAATTCTGGACACAATGGCTTCAGGACAGCAGCCACCACAAGAATCTGACCATTCTTTATAGGAAGAATTTTTTGCCTAATCTCTACGTCCTCAAAGACCTACATCGATGGTGTGGAAGTTTTTTACATTCCCTGAAGGATAAAAAAAGGTGAATGCAATGCAAGTCACCTGTAAAATTCGCGAAAGGGTTCTATCGAGAGGCAGTGCTGATAAAAAGTGTTCCTGCGGTACTGCTAGTATGTACAAGCATTTCAAGACTCTGCACCCTGTCAATCTGGCTGGGGAAGAGCGCAGGAGACTTCAAAACAACCCTCCAGCTGCAGTACCTAGTACTTCTGCCACTTTCTCTTCATCAGGACACCCGGACATACGCCCAGAATTTGCACAACTCAAGATGCACGGCATCAAGTGCAACCAACTCCTCTGCTATGGAGAGCAGTCTGTGGACTTAGTCTGCACAGCGCAAAGAAACCATCGATATCAGATTATTATTTTTTTCTGGGCTGTTAATTCCTAAAGTTGACTGTTTTTTCATCCTTTTTTCTTTTAAAAAAACAACAAAAAAATCACAAAATCGTTCAAAAAACTACCAAAAAAATAAAACAAAATGGTTAAAGAAAGAGCTATATTTGTATGATATTGTGTGTGAAAGTTTAGTAGTGTATGGTGAATGTATAAGTGCAGAACTAAAAGGAAGTGCTGCAGCATGATACTGTAAGATTTTTAGCTGCAATGTGCTGTGGTACTTCCCAAGCAAAGGGATGCAACATATGTACATAAATATGTTGCAAGCTAATGCTTCTCTCCGCACTGCTGCTTAAACTGCAGCCACGCGGTGACACAGGCACCCTTGCACCATGGTGCAAGGATATCTGTGTCATGCAGAGTTTGTTTTTGTGCAGGAAGACACTCCTTCCTGCACAAAAACAATCAGTGAAGGCATGTTTCCCCTTTAATGTATGCTGTGCAATGCAGCATACATTAAAAGAGAAAAAATAAGGAGAAATGAAAACAATTTTCCTTGTTGTGCCTTGCTACACCAACTGGAGGATGGTGCAGCATTCACACAAATGTCCAGATTTATGATTTATGATAAATCAGGAGATGTGTTTTGTTCTATGAGTGTTGTGTGCAAACACCCAGAGCAACACCTATAGAATGCCCCTTCAACGCAAAGTGGTGTGTATCATGAGGTCGTATTTACATGGAGAAGAAAAGCTACACAGAGTGCCTTTTCCTCTCCTTGAAAATATGAAAGAGTGTCTTACGCCATCACTGTGTAACAAAAAGTGACATATTGTTGGCATAGGATTCTTCTAAATTTGCCCCATAAGTGCTTAGGTATTGGCAGACTATTACAGTAAGAACATATTGCTAGTTGATTGATTGAAAAACTTGCATGAGAGTGACAGGAGGTAAGCACAGAGTTATCTCTCCAAAGATACTCAAAAAATAATGATTGAAATGGTTGCGGTCCTTCAATAGGTACAATAGGAAATGTTATGAACCAATCAAATCTTTTTTTTTGGTCACATGGGATCCTATGACTACATAGATATACACTGGGTAGAGTGTAATAATACTTTATAGCTTCTTGCAGGTCTGCATGCATAGTATATAAAGAAATTGACTTGTACTAAGGTTAGTGGCTAGGCCAATACTTAAGTATATGACTAATAAGTAGAGTAATTTCAGTACTTCAAAGAGAGTGCACGATAAATATATAAGTACTGGCTTTGGCATAGTGTTAGGACATCTTTATAGAGTGGTGAAGGGAGGGTATGGGGCCTGATGTGACATGTGCAAACACACTCTGTGACATGTTTTAAGTTGAGGAATTTAGTCTCATTTAATCCTGAAAATACCGGGGTCCTACTAGCCCACCATGTCTCTCTGTTGTACACCATACAGCTGCGTTGCAGAAAGGTGATCCGAAGCCATGGCCCATTTTACACCTCTCTGCAATGCAACTCTCTGGCACTTTCTGCACATATCTGGTGGGTTAGGTGGCCCCCAGGGACACTCAGGATTCAAGGCAACTTCATCCTGCAACTTAAAATGCCCACAGAGCATGTTTCCACACATATCTACTCCATCCATCCCCCCTTTCTTCACTAGGTAATCTTAATCTTACCTCCACAGTAATGGATATAAAAAACTCTAAACATTTTTTTTCTGTTGTTTTTTATAATTTACATTTCTGAAAATGTCATATTTTATAATTAGGATCTGTGAAGGGAGAAGAGAAAATACAGTTATAATATATAATATTATATTTTTTACAACATAACATAATTTTAACATTATATAAATTGTTTTCTTTGCATTTTTTGCTGTTCTCAGAATATATTGAATTTCACTAGAAACAGTGATTTCAATGTTACTCATCACATAACACCGTCGCCGGTTGGATGAAGGCCAGCCACCTGAAGCTGAACTCGGACAAGCCGGACGTCCTCATTCTCTGTACCAACCCTTCAGCCTACTACTCCTGGTGGCCGACAGCACTGGGGGCAGCCCGACACCCACTGGCCATGCACGCAACCTGGAAATCATCCTCAACTTAACGCTCTCAATGACCAAGCAAGTCTCCTCCTCCTGCTTCAACACCCTTCGCATGCTCCACAAGATCTACAGATGGGTCCCGACAGATACAAGAAAGACAGTCACCCAGGCCCTCGTCAGCAGCAGACTCGACTACGAAAACGCCCTCTACGCAGGCGCCCCGACCGCCAGCTACGCTCCGCCGACCTCTCACTCAGCACCGGCCAGCGCATCCGAAGAGCTACCACCGGTAGGGGATCCTTCTCCCACCTCGCCACCAAGACATGGAACACCCTCCCACTGAGCCTACGACAGACCCAAGACCTTCTGACCTTCAGGAGCATACTCAAGACCTAGCTGTTCGATCAGTAGTGCCCCCCCCACCGCCTTGAGACCCTCGCGGGTATGTAGTACGCTTTACAAATGATTGATTGATTGATTGAAAAAAAAACAATCAATAAGATTGTTTAAAAAATAAAGTGTATCTAAAATATTTTTAATATACTTAACTATTTCTGAACATTCCATAAAAACTACATCCTCAATAACATACCATATAATACAAATGATAAATATATAAAGTACTTCCTTCTAAGAGAATTCAATAAACAATTTTTCATGCTTATACACTTTAAATGAAGTTCTTTAAAAATATATGCTGTGAGAATGTGCAAGAAAAATTCCTTAATTGAAAAGTATACTTTTCCTCTAGGCCACATAGTATTCCTGAAATCCTTTATACTGAAATTGTCCAATAGTAATTGTATTTATACTTTTTAACATATTCCTCATAAGCTGAATTATCTTCTTAAAACGTTGGCTTTAAAAATATTAGATACAAATGTGGTAATTTGCTAGGCAAACGGTGTTTAAAAACCAAATGAGCATCATTACAATATGTCCATCCTTTACTGCATTATAAATAGACTGTGTAATGTCTAGATATTGTTGAAGGACCATCATGAAAAATAACTGCTACTGCTACAAAAGTTCTTCCTGATTTTGATACAGGACTTGCTACAAAATTTTGAATTAAAGTTTCCAATTTTCTTCGATCAGCTGTACAACGATGTATCATTAAAATTATATATTGTACATATCTTCATATAAATAATGTTGATAACATTTCTGATTTGCATTGGCTACACTCCATGTTTTGATTTGCTGCTTTAACTAGTTTGATGAAAGACACTATTTTACAGTCTGGTAAAGTCAAATATATAAATCTTTCAGTATCTATGTTAGTGCTACATGTAAACATAACATTTTCACAGTGGCGTTCCCATTTCTAAGATAGGCCAAAAACATTTTCAATTTCTATTCCTCCACTTTCCAATACGGCAAGCATATACATTAAAAATTCCTGAGCATCTTGTTGGATATTCTGCGTAAATTGTGTAGAACCAGAACATATATCCAAAAGATTACAAATATCAGAAATGCTTTGCATTTTACTGTTACCAGTTCTCAATTTTTCATTAACAGAATGCAACAAAGAACACAATCTTTTTTCACTATTCTCCATGATTTGCTGTTGCAAACTTTCAAGAAAAAAAACATTGACCACTACATTAGCATAACAGTTTATTCCTGAACTATTTTCTAACTGATACCCATTAATTTCTACAATAGTGTACTTTTGAATTTTTCTTGCAATCTCAACATTATTTTGAATTTTTTTCCTTTACTATAACCTCACTACAGATATTCTCCTATCTTCTTTTTTGACCTACAACACGCTTTTCAAACACAGGATATTCACCTAAATTGGGAGCATATGCTCTTCTTAACCTATTATACTCTGTTACACAGTTTGCATCTGCAGTAATCTTTGTGTCATCAAAATCAATTAAAAACAAACCAGATAAAGTTCTGACTCTGGACAAAGCAACATATGCCATACCCTCTTTAAATACGGTACTTCCAATGTTCACCAAAGCGCTGTCTACACTAAATCATTGGGATTTATTAATAGTCACTGCATATACCAGAGAAAATGGAAACTGTTTTCTACGGACATAAACATCTTTAACAAGCAGAAAACGAACAGATTAATGACCCATTTGTTTTACTTCTTCAATTTGATCAAATTTGATTTTTAAAAATTCTATTTCATCTCTTTTTTGATAATTAACAAAATCAACAACTTTACCCATTGCACCATTTACGTATTGATTCTTTTCTAAACCAGCAGTTTTAGATAAAGATTTTTCTGAAGAATTCAATTTTTGTTTTCAATTTTTCTGTCAAAATAATAGAGTTCCTTCATCCTCTATTTTATCAATTGCTTCCATCTTTATTATTTCTTCATTTTCCAGCTTTATTTTCTGCAATTTTCATGTAAATTTTCTCAGGAACTATATTTTCATTGGAAAACACATTCGAAAGTAGTCGGCTTTGCAAAGCTTGTTTGCCATGTTCTGTCAGTACTCCAATTCATATATCTTGAAGAATAGTTCCATAATAAACATCATTTGCCTGTCTCATATTTGTATGTTTCACATTCATAGTTCTTTGTATTCACAATATGACCGAATATATTAACCTGTCCAACACTTCCCAAAGACTTTCTGGTTTCTTCATGCACAAGTGTTTTAAATACTGGTTATCCTTTTACGGGAGTAAGTTGCAGTAAACATCCAAAAACTAGGGAATGCTTTCCTTCAAATAAGACATCATACTCTATTTTAAGAATTTGCTGCATTCTTAAATGCACAAAAGCAAGCATTAAGTTTGAGACCATGTTTACTTCATCAATATTTAGAAGTTTAATTTTCTTTAGCACTCTTTAAACTTCATAACAAGCTTCTCCAGATAGCTTGTGATATTCCAAATTGTTTTCAATCTCTACAGGTAGCATAAGTAAACAATGCAATGTGATTCCTTTAATGTTGTGTGCTGGCAACACAGTTGGGGCAGTTACAACACAAGACAAATGTGAATCAGTTATTTTCTGCAGATAACTGGTCAAAACTTTAATTAAGAAACTTTTTCCTGTTCCAGCTTGACCACTGACATACATTCGGATAGGTTGAAATGATGTGCATTTGCGTTCTTTCTTTTCAAGTCAAGTCAAGTAAAAAAATCTTTATTTCGGCTATACAGCCATAAAGGCACAATTAAAGAGACATACATAAAGCACCAAACTTCTATTGCACAACAATTTTGCCATTGTAAAGACAGGTGCAATATACTTAGGGAAGCCAAAAGAGTGGTAAAGTTCATAGTTTTAGGGTATTTTATAACCCAAGGAACACACATTGCATGATGATCAACAACCTTAAACACCAACTGAAGACAAGGCGGTTATAATCAAGGCTTTAAATCATTTAAAACCAGTACAATGAATAAGTAAGAAAAACAGTAGAAAAAGTCTTAAAAAGAGCTAAAAAAAGAACCTTCAAATCACGTCTCTCAAGGAAGAATGTGCAAATTTAGATTAGCAGCATAGTTATTAGATGTGCAAATTTAGATTAGCAGCATAGTCATTAGATGGGCACGTTTGGAATTGTTTCTGATCTCTGTTTCTCTATGATACCTCTACGCAAGCACCACATCGCAAACAAGAATATAGATATTGCGAAGACAAGTAATAGGTGTGACTCATGTTTTAATAGCCTG
This sequence comes from Lissotriton vulgaris, assembly GCF_964263255.1. Classification (NCBI taxonomy): domain Eukaryota; kingdom Metazoa; phylum Chordata; class Amphibia; order Caudata; family Salamandridae; genus Lissotriton; species Lissotriton vulgaris. The sequence continues at coordinate 8,776 of NW_028250711.1, forward strand.
TAAACCTTAGTGTGTTCTCTAATTCCCATATTTCTACACAACTGGATCACCCATTTGGACTTTGGCCTTCTAGCGGCAGGGCAGAAGAGGAGAACGTGAAGTTCAGTCTCTTCAGACAACATACACCGTGGGCAGTCCAATTAGGGGGATCTCCATTTGTTTGTAAAACCTCCAAGGGAGAGTGAGGTAATTGAAATTTTTATGGTCAGGTATGTCCCCTAACGTGTACCCCAACGTCTCCATGTACGTGCTTAAAGTACATGTAATTTCCCTCCATTACCGAATATGAAGACGCAAATACATTTGCGTCCAACGTTAACATGTCCTCTTTCAGATTCACCATGAATAGATCGATAATTCAGTTTCTAACCATACCATGCCAACGTCTTTACATGGTACACTTTTACGTTTTTCTGGCTCTGCCGAGCTAGGCCCTGATTTCTGCCTTCGAACCACTTCTGTCTCTGCCTCTGAAAGCTGCAGCATGAAGATGCATCCCTGACCTCTGCCTTACTTCCTGCCAAGCAAAGCGGTGCCTGGCTCAACCTGGCCTGCCTGCCAAGACAGTATTTTGCCTTCAAGTTATCTGTTCAGCCTCCTCGAAAACACATTCCAGTCTAGTGAAATAGTTAAACAAATCCCCGGCTGCAGAGCAAAGGGCCAAGCCTTCCTGTCTCCTTCATGTAATTCATAGCTCCCGTTACCATGGTAGGCCCATGGCCCCATGCATTGCACTTAGACACATATGCATTCAGTATAGAATAGCCTCTGCCCGAGAGACCTTTTACTTCAGATTAAACATTCCCCAAATACAAGATATCAGATATGTTATAGGAACAGGTCGATCTGACATGCCCGACTTTTGTCTCCTCTACTAGTACTAAAAGTCAGACCCTCAGCTTTCCCCAGATACACGTCAATCACACGTCATACTAATTGCGCGCGCACCCAGGTCATAGGTTTCAGCTGACTGCAGAATCCTCTACGCACCCACCCACTTATGACACTTTCTGTGACGTTTCCAGCACACGCCTCCGTGCACACCCTTGTACACGCCTTTTTGCTACGCACATGTGTTCTTATCATATACTTTTCACTTGTCACGCCTACTGTATCCATTGCCATTGTACAGTTTTACTATATATGCCATGTACTTTTCGTTGACATCTTTTTGCCATCATTGCATATACCCCCGAACCCTTGTATTGATGGAACTGATTTCCATGGCTCGAGCCATCCCGATTAAAGCCCGTATGACTCAGATACCACGGACTCTGCCTCTCATTTGATTGAGCTATTCTTGTACTTGTCAGTAATTATACGGAAAAATAGTACGGTAAATTATATTTACCACATAATTTGGCGCCCGAATAGGGACCCCTCCCCCACCCCACGCGCCGGCGATGCGTCGCAGGCCTTGCCCCCTACCACAGCCGTGACGGACTCCTATGCGCATCTGCAGGTTTTCCTGTATCTCCCTCAGGCCTACGGAGGTGACGGAGACTGCGGTCGACATCCAGACGAGGCGGTGAGGAGTGCGGAGGATCCCGACCAGAGCCCAGTCGAGAGTAGCAGTGTCCGAGGTATCCAGAGGCCCACCTGTTCCGAAGTGTCGAGGCGCATGCGTAGCAGTAGAAGTCCAGTCCAGTCTGAGGCCTTCAAGTTCAAGTTCAAGTATTGCTCCCGGTGAGTACCGCTGCTAGGGACGCATCTAGACGGGTGCATTAGTTTGCGTCCGGTCAAGACAGGTCTGGGTACACAGTCCTGGTCCGTACGTGTTCACTTAGGTGAGCGCGGTATGACGTGTCTCTTTATGGGACCGGTCTGTACTGTTTAGCAGTGCATCTAGTGATTCAGTAATTCAGTGATTCAGTATTCGAGTCTTCTAGCATTATCTCACGTGATTCCAAGCATTGTGTTTTATGTACTAGACAGTATCTATTCGAAATGTTTTAAGGTGTTTTATGTCGTGGTATGAATGACTGTTTGCTTTTCATTACTGTGTTTATTGTGTTCGAGTCAAAGTAATAATGCCACTGTTTCCGAAGTTACGTCAGATAGGAACTAGGAAAGGGATACTCGAAGAAGCAGTGCCTGTTCCGCCTAGGGACACTCCAGGGCACTTTATGTACCACAAGCACGGCTTAGATGCCATACTGTACTTAGACTTGTGGGTCGATTACACCAAGCACCTAGATGAGAAATATAGATGCCCTGTTTCAGGAACTTGGGATGCTGAATGCATCATGAGAGTAGAAGAAGCATTATGGAAAAAGAAAGCCAGACAATCACAGAAAGATGCCATAGAATTGTGGCGTAAAGAATCGCATAGACGGACAGAGAAAGAACTCAGAAAAGCAGAGAAAAGTAGAGAGGATTCCGAAAAAGCCAGAGAAAAAGAACTACTAGAAGAAGGAGAACGAGTCAGAATAGAACAACAAGACCGACAGAGACATGCTCTTATTACAGGACTGTATCCAGTTCTGGCCGAGGGCCTGCCCAAGGCGACCCCGGAAATGCCAAGTGATCTGCCGCCACCATTAGTTCCGACTAAAATCCGTCACAAACAGACTCCCAAAACAGTATTCCTCTGATAGGCCTTTTGACAGATCGATACGTCTAGAAAATAAAAGACGTTTTCTTCCCTCCATACCAGAAAAATTTTCTCTTGAACACTTATTCCAAGCCACTGATAAAATCCTGAAAGATAGAATAGGTTACAATAAACTTAGTACAATGCGTGAACAAGAACTAGCACGGTCCGCAGTACAGTGGGCCGATAATGACAGCGTATATAAAGATGATTCAGTAGCGCAAACATTTTTGAGTCTTACCCCGACTGAACAACGTTTAGTTGGTATGTACATGATCCAGCATATCATTATGCTATATGAAAGTCAGCATTCTGATCCAGGTCCCTTATACAATGTACTAGACAAATTACTCCTGAACAGATGGAGAGGCCTAGGTACTGATTTGATTAATGTTATTCTCGAGCAACGTCATAGATACAGAACGTTTTTGACTCCACATTTTGTTCCTGTTCCACCCCCAGTAAACTATCCTTTTCACCTAGATAGGCAGAACCCTTTACGAGAAGTCCACCCCGTCCAGTCAAATCCAGGGGGTGAGCTTCAACGCGTATTTGTATACACGCCCATAACTAAAATGGAATTATTGGAAATGAAGAAAATAGTGCAGAGTCATGATAAAGATCCAGCAGGGTTTCACCGTGAAATAAAAGACATGTTACTCATGGGAGATTACACATATCCCGATATTATGAAAATATTGAAAGTATTATTGCCTGCCGGTATTTACGAGAAACTCAAAGAAAAAGAATGGGAGGTGGGAGATAAAAAGATTAATTGGACTGAATTAGAAAACGAAGAAATCGGACGAACCCCAGGTTTAGGTCTTGGGGAGAAAACTAAAGCATTACCAGGATTATTAGTACAGGTTTTGCCAAGATTGTTGACAACTAAAAAGGAGGACTGGGATGCAATCTCAGCCTGCAAACAGAAACACGACGAAGACACTAGTGATTTTTATTCTAGATTCGAGAAATGTTTTATTATTAATAGTGGTCTGAAAACAAGTAGCGAGTCTTACCCACATCTATTTGTGACCAAACTAGTCGAGAATTCCTTGCCCCAGGTTAAGAACCGTGTATTGAAAGTCGAGAGCACATGGCAAGCAAATACGCCTTCCCAAATGTTACAAATGTTACAGTACCACCAGAACAGAATTAGGGAGGAACATGATCACGAACAAAGACGTATGAAAGATACCAAAATGAAAGTGCTAGTTGCTCAGTCAGTTCCAGCAGATGGTCAGAAAAGGGGTACCACACAGTCCAATAATACGGCAGCTCCTGTTAAAGGGACATGCAACTATTGTAAACAGCCAGGTCACTATGTAAACGATTGTGCAGTTCTGAAACACAATATAGCTACAGGTAAAACGAAAGAGAGACCGCGTCCACCTAGACAGGACCAGGTCCAACAACATATTCCGCAGAACGTGCAGCCTATGCAGATTCCACAACAGACCGTAGCGGTACCACAGCCCCAGCCCATTGCCGCAACACAACATGTCACACAGCAGATGTACCAGTATGCACAGTCTGACTACCCCGATTATCAGCAGTACACATGAAACAGCCTAGAGAGGGAGGTTGGCTTGCCTCTTATTGAGGTTCCTGTAGATCAAGAGGGTCCTTATGTACATAGTCAGGTATTAGGAAAGGATAGAACATTTTTGATTGACACAGGGGCAAGCAGAACTACCATCAGTCATGACGAGGTTCCAGGGGCACCCCTCTCAGGCTCACAGAATGTTTCCCTTGGATTTTCAGGAAAGCCTATTGTTAATGAAGTATCGAAACCGGTTCCCCTTGCAGTTGGTCCATTATCCCGTACTACAGACTTGTTGCTCATGAAATCATGTCCAGAAAACTTGCTTGGTATTAAAACACTGAAAGCTCTAGGAGCTGTAATTTGTTGTTCTCCAGAAGGAGTAAAGCTGTTCCTTCGTGATTTTAAGGGTCATTATGTATTGAGAGATTTTGATCCCAGGTTACAGAATGTTCCTGCACATTTATGGGCACAAGGCCCCACTGATGTAGGTTGTATGCACATTACACCATACCGTGTCACACTCAAGCCAGGAGTTGTACTACCGCGAATCCGACAATACAAGTTACCGCCTGACGCTGTAGTGGCTTTACTGAAAATCATTGACGAGCTCATTGCACAAGGAGTGGTTGTAGAAACCGACTCAAATGTTTGTAATTCCCCTATCATTCCGATTCTTAAACGCACTGATCCGAATGCACCTCCGGTCTATCGGTTGGTGATCGATTTGCGAGAATTGAATCAATGTATTGTTCCACAGTATCCAGTGGTTCCAGACATTTCGTCCCTATTGACAGCTATTGATTCGGAAGCCACGTTCTTCACTGTAATCGATCTTAAGAACGCCTTCTTTAGTGTCCCCATTGATCCGGAAAGCCAGTACCTTTTTGGATTCTGTTTAAATGGCCGTAGCTTCAAATTTGCACGCGCTCCTCAAGGATTCACAGAAAGCCCCAGCATCTACAGCCAAGCATTGAAATGACAACTTGACAGTATTCACATGCCTACTAACACTGCCCTACTCCAGTACGTCGATGATCTATTGATCACCGCCCGAAGTGAACAAGAATGTGAACATGCATCACTGACAGTTTTGTATTTTTTGGCAGACAAGGGACACAAGGTGTCTCCTTCGAAGCTACAATTCTGTGCCCAGCAAGTGGTGTACCTTGGGCACTTGCTGTCCAAGTGGGGTAGGCAGCTGACACCTGATCGTATCCAGTTAATTGCACATCTACCACAACCCAAGACACAGAAGGAAGTACGAGCCTTTAATGGACTCACTTCTTATTGCAGACAATGGATTCCCCAATATGCATTTCAAGCTAAACCACTTATACAGTTGACAACACAAGAGGCAGCGTCTTCGACTGTTCTCCCTTGGACTCAGGAACATACACAAGCTTTTGATGAATTAAAGAAAGCCTTATGTCAAGCACCTCTTCTAGCAACACCATGTTACAGCAAACCTTTTACACTTTTTGTCACAGAACGCGATGGCACAGCGTTATCGGTCCTCACTCAGGTTCAAGCAGACAAACACAGACCGTGTGCTTATTTTTCGAGTACATTGGGTCCAGTAGCCCAGGCCTTGCCTGGGTGCTTAAAATCAGTTGCAGCAACAGCTCTAGCAATCAGACAAAGTGATTCCATTGTATTGGGACATCAATTGACAGTACAGGTTCCACACTCTGTGGAAGTTCTCCTAAATAGAACACAGACTCAGAACTTGACTATAGCACGACTGACAGGTTATGAATTGACATTGTTTCAACCACACATAGAGATCAGACGCTGCAATACACTAAATCCTGCTACACTTTTACCATCACGCACAACAGATCCTACTCCACATGACTGCGTGGATGTCATTAACACGATCACGAAGCCCAGACAAGACTTGACAGATGTTGCATTACCCAATCCAGACCTAACACTTTATGTGGATGGTTCATGTATGAGAACAAGTAGAGGAGAGTTAGTGGCCGCATATGCAGTGACCACTGAAACTGAAGTCATAGAAACACATCGCATTGACACCCTGTCAGCTCAAGCAGCAGAGCTCATTGCTCTGACCCAAGCCTGTATACGAGCCAAGGACCTTAAAGTAAACATATACACAGATTCACGTTATGCATTTGGAGTCGTACACGACTTCGGTGTCCTCTGGCAAGAAAGAGGTTTCTTGACCTCTCACGGAGCCAAGATCCAGCATGGTCCCCTCATTCAAGCTCTGTTGGAAGCAATACATTTGCCTACAGCAATAGCCATCATGAAGTGTAAAGCACATACCAAAGTCACAGACACTATTTCCCAGGGTAACGACCTGGCAGATCGAACAGCAAAACATACAGCCCAGACTGATACTCATGCAACTGATATGACAAAGACTGACGTAACCTCACTGACACATTGCATGACAGTTAGGGATCCCACACAAGATGTAATCGACATACAGACACATGCTACTCCAGACGAAATCAAGAAATGGACTGAACAAGGAGGGATCCAGACAGAACAGGGATGGATGACGAAGGGAAAGACCACATGGTTTCTCCCCGACTCTATGGTTCAAGTTATCATCAATAAAGCACACAGTCCAGCACATTTAGGAGAGAAAGCCATGTTAGACAGTCTACAGAACCTCTGGTTCAACAAACATTTACGAGCAGCAGCAAAACAGAAAGTGCGTACCTGCATGATCTGTTGTCAGTTCAATCCAGGAAAAGGTATTCCTGTGGAACGGGGTGGATTTCATCCTCCCGACCATCCTTTTGAAGTCCTCCAGATGGATTATATCCAGATGGACAGATGCCGAGGATTCAAGTATGTCCTCGTAGTTGTATGTGCCCTATCCAGATGGACAGAAGAATATCCCGTCCCAGATTACACTGCCCCGACCACTGCCAAGCAGTTGGTTCGTGAATTCTTCCCGCGGTACGGTTTGCCCCGTGTCGTGTATTCAGATAACGGCCAGCCATTCTCGTCCGAACTCATGAAGCAGGTTTCACTTCTGTTAGGCTATCAATGGAAGTTCCACTGTGTCCGACATCCCGAGGCAGCAGGTCTCGTAGAGAGACACAACCAGACTCTGAAAACCCGTCTTGCCAAAGTGTGTAAAGAGAAAGGTGTAGATTGGATGGTAGCTTTACCGGTTGCCCTCTTTTATATGCGAATGGTAGCTCATTCTAGGACAGGGCTATCCCTGTATGAGGTGGTCTTTGGTAGGCCTCCTAATATGTGGGGGACGCCTATGCCACGTAAAATAACGGATGTTGACAGTACTATGCTGACAGATTACCTTGCCTCCTTGATGTCTGCACTACTATCATGTCGTTCACAGGTCGCAGCATCCTTCCCAGACAACACCGAGGTGAAACCGCATGAACTGGTCCCAGGAGATGTCGTCGTAGTCCGCAATTTTGACCGAGCAAGCCCTCTGGAGCCCCGCTGGAAAGAGCCGAAGATCGTTTTGTTGACCACAAGGACCGCGGTGAAACTAGAAGGAAGAAAAGGCTGGCTGCATTCAAGCCATGTCAAGAAATTTTATGGACTTCCGCCAAAGACTGTTTCCCAGGACTGCCGCATTCCAGACACTGATACTAAACTCCCCCTGTTAGAGAAAACTCCTCAGCAGGAGTACAGATTGAAATTGAGGTCTAGTAAGTCAGACAGTTTAATTGTTTAAGTCCCCTCCTGGGTGAAGCGGTTAGACAGGTTCCTGACATGTATAAGATAGACCCCTATAGACAGAGAGATAGACAGGAGATCAAGAAACGAAAATATTGTAAAAATTTCCGAAGCCGTTGCATCTGCACGTTACTTATTATGTTTTTTCTGAGTCTTACGATTATTATCATAAGTTGGATGTTACATATGTACTTTCCTATTGCACATTCCTTTTCTAATGACACTACAGAGCACACGTTTAGTGCTCTGCCTCCACATGAATTGTCTTATCGACTTGCGCTGCGCAACAATACATTCATCCGTATGTTACACCATTCACACCAGATCAACAATGCTACTAATTGTTGGATATGTGGCCGACTCCCTCCCTATCAGAACTACAAGGGAGCTCTGCCCCTCTTTCCTTACCCGTTTACACATAATGGTTCTTGTGGTGCATGGTTTAGTTTAATATCCTCTTTATACACTGAATCCAGGGTTTCCCAAGGCAATTGGATATGGGGAAACCTGAACACAGTTATGAACAAAGCATGTTTCCCAAATGAGGAAGGTCTTCCACAAATGACAGGGACCGATCTAGAAAATGAAGTGTATGGATTACGCAATTTTACACTTAACCTCATGATTCTAAATGTTCAGTCCGAGACTAGTCCAGACTTACCATCTATATCAGTTCTACCAGCAAAAGGTGTATTGTGCGTCAGAAAGAATGGTTCAGTACATCTAGGTCACAGTGACTGTACTACTGTGGTCAAATTCAGTGATAAAGGCAAGTCTACATTCAAAGCTTCCCGACATTCCTATTTTATTTTTGGTCAGACAGCTTATGTACGTCTACCTCCAGATTGGGATGGTACCTGTTTCATTGCATTCCTATTGCCACCAGTTTTTCTAGCCCCATCTGACTATCACAGGAATTCCCGCCTCGATCTTGTTAGACACAAGAGAGGTCTCCCAATAGTTGATCAGACTGAAACCACATGGGAACAATATACAGATTTCAATAAAGGATTCTTTCCTTATCTAGGCACTGTCTCAAATAGTAAACTGATACGCAAATTAACAAGAATCCTCGAAGCAGTAGTGAATGAGACTACTTCTGCTTTGGGCAACTTAACAGAGGAGCAGTCTGCTATGAGACTTGTTGTTCTTCAGAACCGCCTTGTCCTTGACGTCATCCTGGCCGATAGGGGCGGAGCTTGTAGAGTCATCGGATCCAGTTGTTGCGTGTTAATTCCTAATAACGCGCCATCAGTATACAAAGCTATCACCAGGCTTCATGAAATAGCTCATCAGATACACCAGAATCCAGGCTCCTGGACTTGGTCCGGTTGGCTCTGGAGTGTAATATCAGCCTGGGGATGGAAGCTACTGTCATTCCTAGGAATTATATTGGCCATAGTATTCAGTTGTTGTCTATGTTTACAATGTGGGCCAGCGATTTGCGGCTTGTGCGCCACATCTTGTATTCCCCATCCAAGTCCACGTTCACGTGCCCGAATGAAAAAAGATGAGCAAATGATGTTATATGAACAGATAGATGGACTCATGAAGATTGAAATATCCTGAAGGGAACGTAGGGGACAAGGAGGGAATGAGGTAATTGAAATTTTTATGGTCAGGTATGTCCCCTAACGTGTACCCCAACGTCTCCATGTACGTGCTTAAAGTACATGTAATTTCCCTCCATGACCGAATATGAAGACGCAAATACATTTGAGTCCAACGTTAACATGTCCTCTTTCAGATTCACCATGAATGGATCGATAATTCAGTTTCTAACCATACCATGCCAACGTCTTTACATGGTACACTTTTATGTTTTTTTGGCTCTGCCGAGCTAGGCCCTGATTTCTGCCTTCGAACCACTTCTGTCTCTGCCTCTGAAATCTGCAGCATGAAGATGCATCCCTGACCTCTGCCTTACTTCCTGCCAAGCGAAGCGGTGCCTGGCTCAACCTGGCCTGCCTGCCAAGACAGTATTTTGCCTTCAAGTTATCTGTTCAGCCTCCTCGAAAACACATTCCAGTCTAGTGAAATAGTTAAACAAATCCCCGGCTGCAGAGCAAAGGGCCAAGCCTTCCTGTCTCCTTCATGTAATTCATAGCTCCCGTTACCATGGTAGGCCCATGGCCCCGTGCATTGCACTTAGACACATATGCATTCAGTATAGAATAGCCTCTGCCCAAGAGACCTTTTACTTCAGATTAAACATTCCCCAAATACAAGATATCAGATATGTTATAGGAACAGGTCGATCTGACATGCCCGACTTTTGTCTCCTCTACTATTACTAAAAGTCAGACCCTCAGCTTTCCCCAGATACACGTCAATCACACGTCATACTAATTGCGCGCGCACCCAGGTCATAGGTTTCAGCTGACTCTGCAGAATCCTCTATGCACCCACCCACTTATGACACTTTCTGTGATGTTTCCAGCACACGCCTCCGTGCACACCCTTGTACACGCCTTTTTGCTACGCACATGTGTTCTTATCATATACTTTTCACTTGTCACGCCTACTGTATCCATTGCCATTGTACAGTTTTACTATATATGCCATGTACTGTTAATAAATCGTTGACATCTTTTTGCCATCATTGCATATACCCCCGAACCCTTGTATTGATGGAACTGATTTCCATGGCTCGAGCCATCCCGATTAAAGCCCGTATGACTCAGATACCACGGACTCTGCTTCTCATTTGATTGAGCTATTCTTGTACTTGTCAGTAATTATACGGAAAAATAGTACGGTAAATTATATTTACCACAAGAGCACCCCGTGTCTAAAGTGCAAAAACAATTTCTTAGTAAGAAGTGGTTTAATATTATCAAGTGCTGGTTCAAGCTTGTATTGCTGTTTGATGTCCAGAAACCTGGAGGTCAAAGTGCATGTATTGGTTCTCTGCGAGAGTTGGACTAATTTATGTTCTTTAAAGGAGAGCTGAAGGATTTTTTTTTAAATAGAGAAACACGTCTCCTCAGGCGTCAACCACATGTTTGCCCTCCCCAATGTGTGGGATATATTACTAATGTAGGACAACCACAGGAGATTCCGTGCTCCTAAAATAGACATAACATCATTCAGTACCTCTCTATAGTTTAATAGCTCAGGTGTACTCCATAGGCGCCGCCAATATAGGAGCGGACGGGACGCAATTATATCACTAATTGGGCTGATACCCAGGTCCATCCTTAGAGTGCTTTTAGGTAAGCTCAAACATTGTCTAAGGAAGGTATTCTCTGTTATAGAGAGTTCATGAGAAGGGCAAAAGCCCCAGAGTTCAGCTCCATAGAGTGACACTCCCCTTGCCTGGATTTTATAAATTTCTGTAGGTGGTCCTACCACTTTTTGGGTGCATTTTTTATATACTTTAAATATACCCCTTATAGATTGTGTAAGTTTTAGGTTAGCTTTCATTACGTGGATCCTCCAATCCATGTTGTCATTAAGGGTGAGGCCCAAGTAATCAAAAGTAGATACACTTTCTAGGGGCTTGTCTTCCATTTGTGGCTGTGAGTAGTTGCTATTATTTATATGAAATACCATATATTTCATTTTTTTGAGCTTTATCTCCAAATCCCTCTTCTTACAGATATTACAAAACTCCTCCAATACCCGCTGCACACCCATTGGTGTGCTGGACAGTAGCAGCGTATCATCCGCGAACATTAACGCAGGTATTTAATAATTCGCTAACTTTGGTGAGTCTATATCTTGTATTCCCAGCAGGCTTTCAACTAAGACGTTCAGAAAGAGGGAGAACAAGGTCGGCGCTAACATACAGCCCTATCTCACCCCTTTCTCTACCGGGAAGGGAGCTGTCATTTCCCCTTTCTTCCCATATCTAATTCTAGCATACATATCCTGGCGCAGACGCTTCAGCTGTTGGCATAGATAAACTGGGGCTCCCATATCCTGCAGGAGGCCCCAGAGCTGACCACGCTGCACCATGTCGAATGCAGATTTGAGGTCCACAAAGGTTAGGTAAAGGCTGCCACCCTCCAAGATCACTGTTTTCCAGTGGATCAGTTGCAATCTGAAAAGCTGGTCAATGGTTGAAATGTTGCTTCTAAAACCAGCCTGTAAAGGTGTTAAAACATTGTTTTCATCAATTCATGATTGCAATATAACCAGGAAAACATGGGCAAATAACTTTTGAGTCACATCAATTAAACTTATTGGACGATAATTTGCTCGGTTAAGCGTGGAGCTCCTCTTGTAGATAGGGATAATTTCTGCACCTGCCCGGGTCGGGGGTAGCGCATCCCTTGAAGCATAGCCTTAAATAATACCCATAGGTAGGGTACCCACACAGATCTTTCATTCTTACATAAGTAAACAGGGATTCTGCCCAACCCTGGTGCTTTTGCTGGAAGCTTTTTACCCAATGCTGCAGTGACCTCCTTTATAGTACAGGGAGGGGCACTAATGTTCAGGGGAGTATTATTAAATATTGAATCCCGAACTGGTAGAACTCCATCCGAATCCGAAGGTCTAGAAATAAGGGTTTGAAAATGTGACCCCCAGACTTCCTCCTACAGGATCGATTCAATTGCCGAATTGCCTTCGTGCTTCCCAGTTCTCACCAGGTTCCAAAAGCCCCTCATTTCTCTATTTTCTAGGGCTTTTTTTTTTATTTCTTCCCATTTCTCTATCTCCCATGATGACTTTGCTTCAACTACAATTTATTTATATACAGCCCTGGTTTCTTTGGCACGAAGGTTGTCCTTATCTGTAACCGCTAATAATAGAGCACGCTTGGCATCACTATACGCTTTGTTGTACCAGGTGTGTCTATTTTTGGGGTCTGGACGATTTTTACTTTCTACATTATAGAAATGCACTGCGAGTTTAGAGGACATTTGTTCTTGGTTCTAGCTATTTCCAACAAAGAATCTAAGCCTTGATCATTTACAGACATTTGAAAGGCATGTTCCAGGTCGGGAGTAATTTGTTCATACAAAGTGGCCACTTTTTCAATTGACTGTCTAAAGTTCACGAGCAAACTCTTCTACCTCCTTCAATCGCTAGCAAGTTTGGGGAGGATGTACAGGCAAGTTCAGATATTGCTCAAGTTTTGGCAGTAATATACCTAGCACCAGCGGATTATGATCACTTTCAGAGCGAGGATTGTCTACAAAATTTACAATTCTGTTCCATGACTCATCTACGAGTTTGTAATCAATAAAAGATCCCATCTTATTGTAAGTAGGAGTGCCCGGACTGTCAGAAGAAAACCAACCATTACATGCCCTAAGCAGGTTACTAAGAATAGGAGAATTAATATGCAGAACAATAGGGGTACAACCCCTTACCTGATATGTATTACATTCAGGGATTGACCCTGCCGAGTCCTTCTCACTATTGATATTGGTACTTAGACCATTCAATGATTTCAAAATGACAGTTAAAATCCCCCCAATGATTATATATGAGGACTCTGGCAAAGTGTGCAAAAATATGACCAAATCATCTAATGCCTGCAATGTCAACCCCTGTTTCACTGGCCGAGAGTAGATGTTAATAACGTCAATTTTCAAATTATTATAAAAAGTGAGGAGGATACACAGAATGTCAGGGGATAGTGTATCTATCACTTCGATATTACAGCCCAGATGTATGGCAACCCAAATACAAAGACCACCTGAAGGTCTCCCCTTGGGCATCCGAGCAGCTGGAGTAGAGTATGCAAACTATCCCATTCTCTATAAATCCTTCCTCGACCAGGTTTCCTGGAAGAGACATAACTCATGTGTGTCTATATAGGCTCCCCAATCCGAGAGGTCCATTTTTGAGATAAGACCTGCAATATTTCAGGATAGGATCTTAGTATTCTCTGTAGAAGACCCAACCTGGTGTACTCCCTGATGAGTCACATTAACCTGTTTGTTGGGCCCAACATCATCCTGTGTAGTATGATCTAAAATGCCTAGAGGGATATCTGGTACTCCGAGGGTATCAGCTAATGGAATGGTCTTGTGGAGATTTTCGATGGGTTGATCACTAATCTCAGAAATTGCCGGTAGTTGGATATCCGTTAATTAGTTTTGAGCAAGATTACAATTCTTGTATCTAGATGTTAGCCAATCGACCAGGTCCAGGGGGCTAAATCGATTACTTACAGGGATATTAAATATCTCTTTGTTACCCCAATCCCGGCCTATGTATGGCAAGATGCTACTGTGGGCTCGTGATTCCCATTTTTTGTAGACACTGCCCACTCTGTCTAGCATAAGGAAGCTGTCTGTATACCTACAGTCGCTATAATTGGGCCGAAATTGAGAATGTGTTGCACCACCCTTCTATCTCTAAAAATCAGGACACAATCCCCTAAGATTTCTTTTTGTCTCTGCCCAAGCCAGCTAACCCTCTGAGTGCATAAAATGTCACTATATCCTGAATGAGGAAGTGGTCTATGTTTATTTAACCAGTGGGTAGTTTGTTTTTTAATTCCAAATATGTTTCCTCACAACCAGCTTCCAGCGGTCATACTGTAGTTAAAATTACCACATATAGTGTTGACGCTGGTGGCAGGTCAATGGCGGGAAGAGTAGACTTTGTCAATCTTAACTTTGGTTGGATTAAGTTCCTATTGGGTATTACAGCTGTTGTTTGTAGCTGTTGTTCGTTTAAAGTGTCTGTAATAGTCGTTCCAACCCTAGGGTTTTGGGCATTGGCAGGGGAATAGAGCACCCTGCCGTTGGAAATACTTGGTGGTTGATTTAATTGTTGCGGGCAATGAGGCATAATGGGCAAACCCGTTTGAGCAGTATTCTTTAGACCTTTAGGGGGAGGTTGGTGGGCATAGGGAGGCTGGATAACCCATGTTTGTTGGGGGGTAGTTACCGTGTTTTGCATTTTAGTAGATTCAATAGCATTCAGGGCAGCCTTGATTTTAGTTTGCCATTGATCCATAAGTGTCTTTGATTTAGAAAAGCGTTTCATTACATCGCTGATTTCAGATTTTATGAGCTGTTCTAAATATGACTTAAGCTCTGTTATGAGGGGTAATACCCAAACCGGGGCTCAAGGTTTCTATTATCACTTTTGTCCAAGGTTTCACCCCCCGAAGTTATATTTATCACTGGCCCTGGAATATGCTCCACATTTTTCCCTCCCTTATGACCATTTGTTTTCCGAGGAGCTCCTATCCTTTTTGACCTCCCACCCTTTCCCGCCCTGCTATTACTCGTTGGAACTATAGTAACTTGTGCGGGAGGCAACTCTAGGGAAGTGAGAAGAGCTGATGATGGGGACAAATCGGGGGCCTCTTTCTCAGTAATTCGTGAGATACTTGGCATTCTTGGTGTTCGTGAAAGGCGTCTCTCTGTACGTTCTATTTCACTAGAGACTTGTTGCCGCATTCTATAAATGGCTTTCGGTTGAGCAATGGGGGTTTGGTTAGAAGGTTTCTGTCTAGTGGTAGGCCTTGTGCGTGGGAGGGGTACTTTTCCCCATTGTTATTTCCTATCTATGTCAACCTTGTCCTGCAGCAATACCAACAGATATAAATAAACCAGTGGGCTGCAGCAGACCAGACACCCCGTTAGTTAACAAATAGCACAATGACCAATTTAAATTATTATTAAAGGGGTTTGTAAAGCGCCTGGTGATGCCTCCCGGCGTATCCCCGCGCTGTGGAGAAAGAGTCAAGGGAAGAGTAAGATGGGGGAGGAGCTATAGGGTGAATAAGTAAGTTTTTAGCAGTTTTCTAAAAGAGGTCTCATTATTCGCTAGTCTAATGTTGGTGGGAAGGGTGGGAAATACTCTCTTATGCCCCCAGAGTCTCAACCCAGTTCGATAGAGCACAACCGGAGCAAATATCCATACATTAATACTCATGACGTGCAAGTGTAAGGGGGGGTGGACCAGCCCAGCCTCAAACAGACCCGGACGGGCTCAGATAGGGCCGCCCTTGGCCCAGGCTTTGCCCCGGGGCGTCCCGCACACTTCCTTCGCTGCGTGGGGCAAGGTGGCGCTTTAAAGCGCAGTGATAATGCATCCGCTTGCAGCAGCTGCCGCCAGTTGGTGAAGGGCGGTGCACCCTGGGACAGCGAGTCCCATCAGGGTGATGTGCAGGGAGGAAGATACCTCCAGTTGCAGTGCCCACACCCCAGGCTCGGCAGAGTCCAGCACGATGTATAAATCAGCCTGTCAGAATTAGGGGACAGAGGCAAGTATTCAGCGAATCCCGAACTGCGTGGGGCAAGGCAGCGCTTTAAAGCACGGTGATAACACCTCCTTTTGCAGCAGCTGTGGCCAGTTGGTAAAGGGCGGTGCACCCTGTGACAGCGTGTCCCACCAGGGCTATGTGCTGGGAGGAAGACACCTCCAGTTGCAGTGCCAACACCCCAGGCTCGGGCAGAGTCCTGCATGATGTATAAATCAGCCTGTCAGAATTAGGGGCCAGAAGCAAGTATTTAGTGAAGAAATCCATGGTAAATCTGTTGATTCACTTGGTGATATATTTCTTTCTCTTCAACATTTAGTTGTTCTTCCAAATTTTCTAAGTCCATAATATCTTCTTGAGCTCGATGCATTACTGTTTCTACTTCATTCATGGCGATTGCTGCTTCATTTTCAAGAATTAGTGTCTTAGTGGATCTTGACTTAGTGGAGCAGAACTTTGACTGTCTTGAGAACTGTCTCTACCAATCTCAGCTGCAATTGTAGCTTCTTGATCAATTTCATCACTCAACATTGTGATATAATTTACAGAAACAGTACTGTTGTGTGGCTTTTTTAGGCTCCGAGTACATTTTACCGATTCATGCCCTTATATAGGTACAATTCACTTTGCCCTAATATAGGCATAGAAATCATTCGCTTATTTAGACATAGCCCATGCACACCAAATACAGGCATGGCTACTTCCACCCAAACAAAACGTCACAACTTTTTCTAGGAAAATCGGCTTAAGCAGTTAGGGAAGTTCCCCTTGCTTGAAGATTGTTTTGTCCTAGAACTCTTGTACTTTGCAAAGAACTACCATTCCCTGGGGGGTCTTTCCTGATGTTATCATGTCCGACTTTAAGTCAAACTAGATACCTTCAAGGTATAAATATGCCTTCAATGACTCTAGCAAGACATGGTGTTTCGGAGCAGTCTACTTGCCCGACGCAGCTCGCTACAGCAAGTGCCGAAGGAAGGCGACCCTCAGGCTGATGCACTGATCGAGAAGCTGCCCTTTCTCCTGCTTAGAATACAGCTCTAGTGTTTCCAAGCTCCCCTTAGGAAATCGAGTTCTGAGACAGAGATACCAGACTTGTTTCATTCGAAACTAAGGTATGGAGCTGATTAGAACCTAAGAGAATTCTTGGATCGATTCTTGGCAAAGAAAACTAAACCTAGGCCACACAATACTTACTTCTTCCCTCTTACTTGACTTAGGTTAGGTACATAGGGGTAGGCATATTTTAGGAGCACCAGTTGAGTACTTTTAGTCAATATTATTTATGTATGAATTTTTGTATGGCTTAGAAACCATACAATGCTCTTACAGTGTTATTTTATAATATTGTTCTTGCTGTATGCATTACACTTTGCATCCTGAATTACAATTGTAGCAGTTCATTTCTTTTGCTTGAGAAAGAAAATTTTTCAATAAATCCTTTTATTGAAAACGCCCATCCCTCTATTTCTCTGCACCTCTGTTGAAACAAAGCATGCACAACTGACTGAGTAAAATACTTATCAATTGTTTCCAGGACTATAAAGATACATTTCTTATTCTTGGGAAACAAAGTTGTCATGTTTATGCGGTTGTTAGAAACGAATCCCTTCTTGTGAATGCGAGAAAGTTTGTAGTTACCTCTGAGCTAGCTGGCACTCACTATTAAGTTTACTATATTCGATAAAGTCCTAGTCAACCTCAGTCTTATGTCTAAACTGTAGGATATAGTATTCCAATGCACAGAGCCTTTGGGAATATAGGAACTACACCCCAGTACATTCTATGGTATCTTTACAAACATTGAAGGAATCTTCATAGCCTTCAAAATCTCCAAGTAATTCCAATTCTGTAAGCCACGGTTTGACAAGTTGCAAAAGTGCCAAATAGTAAAATTCCCATTTATCAGGAGTATCACAACTCAGTTTTCTGTGATTAATCACATTTCCTATCCTTTCTTTCACCAAACATCCTTTGGAACCAATCACTGCATATTTTCCATCCTTTATGTGTTCTGTAGTATTCCGTTTAAAAGTGTAATATTGCAGCGCTTCATATACACATGTGTTCTCAAGATGATGACTTCTATTTGGATAATATGTATCCAACATGTTTGTTTTGACAATATATGTACTTTCTGGATCTTTTTCTGCTAAATCTTCAATTTCTTGTACAGATTTAATTACTCAATTTCGCGTTGCAGCAAGGTCTAGACTCACCTAAACAATTCTTCTAGATTTTGAGTATAAACTTGCAGATAATAACTGATCTGAGCATTCATACGCCTTAATTTCTCGATGGGATAACATCTTCAAACTGAAACTGTATCATTTCCTACTAAGACTCTTCTCGTGAGAAATCTTCCCCACATTTCATTCAATTCTGTCTTTTCTGATTCTGTAATGTAGGATGTCACATACCGGGCAACAGCAATGGAATTATCCACAACATACTGAATATCCATATTAGCATTCTACATAGAGAGAATAACTGGATTATAATCATTTATATATTTTCATTCTTCACTTCCTTTCAAATTATATGTATTTTTGGGAGATTTTTTAGTAATGGCATGTCTCATAGCAAACATAAAAATGTTTACTCTTTTTTGGATATTACAGGACGTGGAAATCCAAAACGACATTTGTATAAAACTTTTCCTTTGATTTGTACTTTCGTTGACAGTATTTTCCACATCGATGACTTTGGAATCGTAAGACTTGTCTTAAGTTGTTTTCTTCTGTTTTTTCGGTATAGCACAAGTGGCATTTTCTTCAATAAAAGACAAAATAATATCATCCAAATCAGTTCCAAATGTGGCGGCATCCTTGATCTATATCAGCATATGTATATGAGGAGCACCTCTAGCTTGATAATCCTTTCTCCAAAATAAATCCACAACTTCTCCAAGAGGCAAATTCTTTTTATCGCAGATAAAAAACATCATAGCTTCAAATCTATGACTGAAAAATCTGCATACATTAACAGGATCCAAAGAGCACAATTCTCCATGTGTCTTGTATTCAATATTTTTTATATTAGAATTTGCCTCTCAAAGAAATTCAAGTAAATCATCACAAGGGTACTCAGCACCGCTTAGGGTAAGGAACCATGTAGGAGTGCCTAAGTTCCTTAGCATACATTTAAGTTCTCCATGATGATGGTACCAATACTCATTAGTACCACGCTAGCATGCCATCAAATTAATCAGCTGAGATTTTTATTGATCATCTCTCTGACAGACTTAATCCATAAATTCCTTTGCTGAAACGTTTTGAAGACGTACTCCTGTTTTCAATATGTTTTAACTGCATATGAAAGTCCAGACAATTCACTCTCAAACAAAAGATGAAATATATATGGGATACATAGTCGAAATCTTGGATCTTCTGCATACAATCTTGTTGTCCTATATTCAGATGCAGGAATCTGCACTGATTGTTCATCATATCATCCACCTTTTCCAGTTGGAAACAATTGCAGAAAACAGTGAGCATCTAAACTTTTTAACCATACACTCATGGGACTTCCCTTCGCTTTTTTCATTGGGAATAATTCAATGTTATTCCACATCACTTCTTTTGCACAATTGGATGTACACTATAATGTTCATAAATTTCTTTACTTTTGGGCATGTACACTTTTTCAATTTGACCATTAGACATTTCAGTATCATCTCTTACAAGTATTTCTTCTTCTCCCAAGTACACATTTTCATAGTACTTATTGTTGTTTATCAGTGACAATGTTGCCTTTTGTACTTTCCTAACATCCACTAATTCTTGCAGATTTTTGTACTCTTAGTAGGAACACCATTAACTAGAATAAGCAGTGGTTCATTTTCTACATTCTCTACACCAATAGTTTCAATACATTTCTTTAAATCTAGAGGTAAATATACAACTCTTCCTTTTAATCCTCTCTGTAAATCTGTAGGAGGCAATTTACCTGTTTGAGGCTCCATACGAGCAATAGCCTGAAATGGGTACACACATTGAATCAGGCTCATACGTATTTAAATCTATCAGTTCTAGAGAAATAGTTACCAACTCTAGATTATTATGGACAGCTCTAGCCATCCTTTTTTCTCCTCTAATTTGTAATAACAATATTTGCAAATATGCTGGTCAGAACCCAAATCAAAACAATTCTCTACCAACAAATAAGTTGCAAATTCCTTCCACGTATCATTATTTTCTTTTTCACTT
This sequence comes from Lissotriton vulgaris, assembly GCF_964263255.1. Taxonomy (NCBI): domain Eukaryota; kingdom Metazoa; phylum Chordata; class Amphibia; order Caudata; family Salamandridae; genus Lissotriton; species Lissotriton vulgaris. The sequence continues at coordinate 28,989 of NW_028250711.1, forward strand.
TTTAAATACAGATCAGCACTCCTAGTCTGATTTTTATAGTGAGTTCACCGGCAACAAATACAATAATAATATGGCCTTTCACCTGAAATCACCTTAAAGTTTGTAATTTGTTCTTCAAAAGTTTTTGTAGTGGTATGTTGCACATTCTCTTCAACAGTTTCTTCTATTAATATGTCAGTTTCTGCACTCTCTTGTTCAGGACCAATGTAACAAAACTCAATTTCATCACAAACCTTCTTCACATCTGATTCCGACCCACGCAAAAGAGCACTGTCCAACTCATTTAACACTAGTGCTGGACTTTTTGCGTAATACAATCTTCTGACTAACATCCGCATTGGAGAATGATACACTGCTAACATCCTGAAATGATGTAAAACATTTTGACATACTTTTCTAGAACCACAAGTCAGAGAATGACCTTGCAAACCTGTATTTTTTCACTCTGCAAGGATCTTGTCCTTGCGGCATCTTAATCTTTTGTTTAACACTTTTTTTTACTATATTGTTGTAAGAAATTGTGTGAAATATCAATAGATTTCTGTTATATTCTACAAATACTACAGCAATCCCAAGTATACACTGGGGCTTTAAGACGTCTCTCTAGAACTTCATCAGCTATAATTTCTTCAACATTTCTGGGAATCATCTTCTCTTTGTCAATTGGACAACCATTTCTAACCTCATAAGCTCGACCATTGGTATCAACTGCATTCAATAAATTATTGGTCTGAAAATAACTCTCTTCATTAAAGAAAGCTCTGAAATTGAACTGTGTTTCCATTCAACCCAAAAAAATCACAAAAATTAGTTCTGTTAATGACTCTTTTCTTCTTACTTTTGACCTTCATAAAATGGATTGGCTTATCTAGTGATAGAATTCTGTTTAAAACTAAAATGAATACTTTCCTTTTTAATTCCAAATCCTTCTCTAAATTAATTTCTATTTCTTTTTCTTTTTATAAAACACTTCTCTTTGTTTGTATTTCTTCACATCTTTTATCAAATTAGAGACAACTCTATTGTTGAACATTTTTTTCTATATTTCTGCATACTGACTTTTTCTCCTTTTATTATTCATTGTGCCTTTTGAATGTGATTTCTTTTATGTATATTTCTTTCCTTATTATACTTTTTAGTTGTTTAAGCATTCTTTGAACGTTCATCAATATGCACATTGTCTGTCGGCTTTGAAAGTTTTTAGATACATTGTTTGGTCCTGTTTCCGGAACACTTATTGTTTTTCCCAACATGATGTTGGTCTTCCAATACTTGTTGTGGAATTTTCTTCAAATAATTCTCCTTTTTCTGTCCTTTTCTCCTTCTTGATTTCTCAGGCATGATAAGTTTATTTTCATGTCGACAAACAATATCTGTAATAAACAAATATCAATACATATATTTTAATACATTTATCAATGATACTTTTCTATTATTATACAACCACATTGTATATAAAAAACATTTAACTACTTCCTTTTATAATCACCAATTGAACAGGTAATTGAAGTTGTAAATATAAGCGTGTATGTGGTTACAGGTCTGCATGTGCAATGGACAAGTGTTTGTACCAGTGTTTGTGTTAAACCCTAGGACATTGTATGAGTACTTAGGTACTGAGTGAATGATCAGAGTACCGCAAGGAGAGTGCCTGGGTGAATTTATAAGTGGGTGGGTTTTGGTGTAGTAAATGGGTTAATAAATGGTGCTCAATGCAAGGGGAGTGACAGGGTGTTTGCTGGAAGTGTCTGCACACTGACCAGGGAATTGAAAGAGTGAAAGACAAATGTGTAGGTAGTTAGACGACTGTACGCATAGTGGATTGGGTTTAAAGCAGTCAATGTGCTAAGACCTAAGTCATTGCATGAGTACCTGGCTACTGAGTGAATGATTAGAATACTGCAAGGAAACTTCCTGGGTGAATTTATATGTGGTTAGGTTTTGGCGCAGTGAATGGACTAGTACATGGTGGTAAATGGGCCACTAGAGGAGGGCAAAGGGAGTGGCAGGATGTTTCCTGGAGTCTATGGACACTGACTGGGGAATTGAAGGTGTGAAAGAGAAATGTGTAGGTGGTTATAGGGGTTTGATTCAGTCGATGTGGTAATTCCTGCATCATTGCATGAGTACTTGGGTACTGAGTGAATGATTAGAATACTGCAAGGAAACTGCCTGGGGGAATTTATAAGTGGTTGGGTTATGGTGCAGTGAATGGATAAGTACATGGTGCTGAAAGGTCACTAGAGGTGTGCAAGGCAGTGTCAGGGTATTTGCTGGAGTGTATGGACACTGACTTCGAAATTAAAGGTGTGAAAGATAAATGTGTAGGTGTTAGAGGACTGCATGCATAGTGGATGCGTGTTTGAAACAGTCTATGTGGTAAGGCCTGAGTCATTTCATGAGTAATTGGGTACTGAGTGAATAATTAGAATACTGCTAGGAAACTGCCTGGGTGAATTTATTAGTGGTTAGGTTTTGGCGCAGTGATGGGATTAGTACATGGTGCTGAATGGGTTACTGGAGGAGTGCAAAGTGAGTGGCAGGGTGTTTGTAGTATTGTATGGACACTGACTGGGGAATTGAAGGTGTGAAAGACAAATATGCAGGTGGTAAGAAGACTGCATGCATAGTGGATAGGTGTTTGAAACAGTCCATGTGCTCATGCCTGGCTCAGTGCTTGAGTACGTGGGTACTGAGTGAATAATTAGAGTACTGCAAGGAGAGTAAATAGCTAAATGCCTACTGTACACAACAAGAGGATAAAGTGAATGATTGTGCCATGATGGACACTTTAACGATCAAATTGCAGCTGTCAGGAAGAACACAAATGTCTTTTTAGATAGGATCTTCATTTAATAGTCTTTGTAGCCAGCCGACACGTGTTTCGTCACATGGGAATGTAATGATTCCGTGACTCCTCAGGGCTGTAGGTTTGAGGTAGCACACAAAAGGTTGCTAAGCCGGTGATAATTCCAACCCAGCCCCGCTCAAGACCAGGTTGTATATGAAGGTCCTTGTGGAGTACGCACAGTTCTAAAGGAAGAAACCCCAATGCAGGTTCTTGGTCATCAGATATTAGATGTTTGGCGGTGTAGACATTGGCAGAGTCTTCAGAAGAATAGTGCTCTGAGTTAGTTCCTCACAGGTGACATCCCGCAGGTCAGTAAATTAGAAGTAGGGGAGTGCGTGAACTCCCAGCTGTTCGGTAGCCCTGGTGCGGGGGATTGTATCGATTCAGGTTCCATGGGTAGCCGAGTGGGAAGCCGAGTTCCGGGTTGGTCCGAACCCTGAACACGGCTTTCCGCACGGTTACCTGTGGAACCTGAATCAATGCAATCCCCCACACCGGGGCTACTGAACAGATGGGAGGACAACTTTTTAAGCAATTCTAGTCCGCAAAGACATGAAGTAACCACGTGCTTCTGTCACAATGGATGCAGAAGTGGACAGAGACTCACAGTGTGATTCTAGACAAGCAAGACTGTTCCCTGTACTTTAGCACTACTAGTCTGGAAGGGGTAAGATAATTGCATACATTCTACACATTTCACTATTCCACTCTAGTGTGAATGCCTGCCTGTTAGAACTGGGGGTCTCTAGTTGGCAGAGGTAGGTACCAATGTCCAAATAGGGACCCTTGCTTCTAGTCAGGACGAGGAGATAACCCTCTTAGATAACCCCTGCTCGCCCTCAAGGTAGCTTGGCCTGAGCAGTCTAGGCTAACCAGAGGCAATGCGTTAAGTATTTGTACCAACACTCACAGTAACACAGTGAAAACACCACAAACAGTTTAGGAAAATAAAGATATTTATTCTAAACTACACAAGACCAAAAACGTCAAAAATCCAACATACACAATGCAAGGTTACGGTTTCAAATGAGTTCTTCAGGTTGTAATCAAAGTTCTTTAAGTTGTGATCAAAATGATCCACAGATGCGTGAAAAGTTCACAGTTGCGTCACGCTGACTCACAGTACCTTTTAGATGCAACAAAGTTCCACAAGCAGGAAGCTGGTGCGGTGGAAACAAGCGATGCGCTACTCCTGAGACCCTGGGGAGGCGACAGCCCCGCTGCAGCAGCGGGCGTGCGGCGACGAATCCGGTCTGTAAGGGGAGGAAGGCAGCTTGCGTAGATTCCGGTGCGTAGGTTCCGTGGGAAGTCTGTTCTCGCAAAGGCACGATGCGATGATCTCGTAGGGGCTGCGACGATCTCCGGGGCGACGATGCGCGGTCCAGCGGTGATCCTCTCTCTCGCAGCTCCTCGGTGAGATGCTTCTGCAGCGATGTCTGCAGCGACGTGATGCGGTCCGCAAGCAAGCGGCGCGGCGATCTCACCCAGACGTCAGGCTCTGCGACGACACTCGCAGCGATGTTCGATTCTCCCGCACCGGTCTGGTGCGTCCCGCAAACGAAGGGTGCGACGGCTCCGGCAGCGATGTCAGGCGCTGCGCCGATCTCGACCTTCATAGCGGCGGGAAACTTCTCGCACTGTCGGGATGCGCTCCGCAAGCGAGCGGTGCGACACTTTTCAGCTTTAGAAGTTTCTCAGCTTAGTCTCAAGCTTCCCAGCTCAGGTTCATCTTCTAGAGGCCCCACAACTGGATCAAGCACTCTACGAAGGACAGAACTCTCTCAGCAGAGTTCAGGGAGACTGGGGGTGAAGTCCTTTTGTTCCTGGGACTTCGGAAACAGGGAGCCAGCTCTTCTCAGGCCCTTGGAGATTCCTTACAAGACAGGGGACACAGCTCACAGCAAAGTCCTTCCCCTCTCCTTGGCAGCAAAGCAACAGCAGGTCAGTCCAGCAGAGCAACAGCGGGACAGTCTTCCTTCTTCAGAGTCAGCTTTCTCCTTGGCAGAGGTTCCTTCTTGATTTCCAGGATGATCTAATTTTCTGTTGTCAGGGGTCCTGTACTTATACCCCTAAAGTCTTTGTTCTCTCTGTGCATGTGGGCCCTGAGCCCGGTCTGAACCAGTTCTGGGTGGATCCTGAGCACTTTGTTTTGCTGGCTGCATCTTTCCTTTCAGAGTGAGGGGCAGAGTCCTCAGCCACCCAGCAGGAGGTGGAGCCAGCATTGTGGCAGGCAGGCACAGCCCTATGCAGCCCAGGTGCTAACTCCGCCCACCACTCAGGTAGCAATTGCTCCACTCAGCCTAGTGCTGACTCATCCAGCCTCTGGTCTAAAAACAACAGTGGTCCCCAAGAGTATATAAATTCAAAATCAGATAGACAATAGTCCACAATGGGAACTATATTGGAACTGTCCAGCCGGACAGGGTAGTTTATTTTTTGCAATGAAACAAATACTGGGGTGTGGAAGGGCACAATCCTGTACCGTTTTCAGGAACAAACAAGGGGAGTTTTTTAGGCAAGAAGGAGCATGATTGGCCACTTATAATTCAGTAGACATTGAAAGTAGTGCCAATAAAAGTGCTAGACACAGCGTAAATCAGACATAATAGTAGGGCTGTGAAAACACTTAAAACAAGTCGACGTTTCGATCCCATATGCTCAATGTTGCGGGACCATCATCAGGACTAACAATACATACATTTGCTTGCCTGGTATAAAAAGTTAAACACACAACCGCCTAATAGGAACAAGGAATAAGGAGAAAGGTTGGGAAACAAAAGAAAGAAAGAAATAAATAAGAAATAAATATGCATGAACCCACTTAATTGTACTCTGAAAAAACTGACAATGCACTGTAATCGGAACCGACTTATCGTGTTCGTTAAATCCATGCAAGTGGTATCATTAACCTTGGAACACGTGATTGTTGCAGTCCGTGTCTATAGCCTTGAGTCATACAAGTGGTGAGGTGCGTGACATGTGTGTGCGAGAGATAATACTTCACTTTGATTACTGGAATCAACAAAATTATTTAGAATTACATAAATATTACTAAGCCAATTCCACTCAGCGTCCGCATTTATTCAGCATTTGGGTGCACTCATGTCCGCTTTTGTATCATGCATATTCGTGCTCACACATTCAACACCTCTTAGAGTGACCACTTACCCATATGGGTCGGGGGGTTTCAGGGAATTTAATGAATGGGTCCTCGTTTTGATATTCGCCTGAATGGTGGGGGATGACAAATTATAAGCAATTTATGAGCGCTGCGGGTTCATTTGCATTAGATTCAAAGATCACGTGCAGCAGCAAGGGCTATTACCTGTTTGGTACAGGTCGTTCCGTTATGTCCACCTCATTTCCGTTAGGGCAGAATTTTCTATGGGATAAATATTTACAGGGGCTGCTATCAGTCAGGGGATTTGCAACTAAGACAGTCGTTTTTTTAAAAAAGGGGGGAAGGCGAGCTTACCTTGCGGAGGGGATTGGCCTGTTAGGTCCGGTAATACTCAAAACGAGTCTGCAATAAAAACTCAGTTTTAGTATAAGAATGCGGGGGGCCAGCATAGCGTTAATCGCCAATCGCTCAATCTGCTTACCAGTGGGAGGCAGTGCCTCCGTAGTGTCTGTGGTCCCTGGGTGCTCTGCCGAGTCGCAGTCACTGGGGCCAGACGGTCAGAACGCTTGATAAGCGTGCAACATAAAAAATGGAGAAAGGACTAGACGCACATGGGCGCCATCTAGGAGTGGGGTAATGATCATTGGGATATGCTGCAGCGAGGGTTGTGAGCGTGAAATTGTGCAAAAGTGACTATAGTTATCGGCGCAGTGATAGAGTGATTAAAAGTTTAAACATGAGATATTTACATTAGATACCATTCATTAATTTTCATATGTAAAGATTGTTGTTTCATCCAGCCTCTGGGGCATTCCCCAGCCCCTGTCACTCACAAACCAGACAGTCAATACACAAACAGTCTCAGGCACACAGAAGGGTCAGACAAGAGAACAGCAACTTTCTAAAAGTGCTGTCCTCAAACACAGGATCTAAAAACCATCTTTCCTAAAAGATGCGTTATTAAATTCTGAGTTCAGGGATACTAGATACTTATGTCCTATCTTGTTCCTATGGGAAGAAATGCCGTTAACCACTGTAGCCAGCATCCCCCATGTTAACCTATGGAGCAAGATAGCCTTACAATAGTGAAAAACGAAAATGGCTGTAATTCACTACCAGAGCATGTCACCTGCACTAGTACATGCTCTACCTTTCACATACACTGCACCCTGCCCGGGGGGGTACCTTGGGCCTTCCATAGGGGTGACTGATGTGCACGAAAAGGGAAGGGTTAGGCCTGGTCAGCGGGGACGCGGACCAGGAGGACATGGCAGTTCTAAACTGCCCGTAGGCGCTGCAGTGGCAGGCCCGAGACACCATTTTAGAGCTACTCCTGTGGGTGGCACAATCAGTGCTGCAGGCCCACGAGCAGCATTTGTCATCACCGGCCCTGGCACACCCAGTGCACTTTACGAGGGACTTCATGGTGATACAAATATGCCAAACATGTATATCCAATCAGCATAACAATTTACATAAGGAACACTTACACCCTGGCACTGATCAGCAGTGGCAGAGTGTCCAAAGCATCTAAACCAGCAAAAACGAATCCAGCACAGCATCGAAAAATACAGGAGGCAGAGGCAAAAAGATAGGGGTAATCACGCCAAAAGATGTCAGGTCTAACACGTGTCCCCTCCAGCTGAAAGTGGGGAGAACTACCCACCCTCTTGGGAGTTCTCTTCACTAAGGCGGAAAAACCTGGACAGACCATCAGCGTTGGCGTGTTCTGTACCGGGGCGGTGTTCCACCGTAAAGTCCATTCCCTGTAGGGAGATGGACCACCTCAACAGTTTTGGATTTTCACCCCTCATGTGCATTAGCCACCTGAGGGGCCTGTGGTCGGTCTGAACACGAAAGTGAGTCCCAAACAGGTAGGGCCTCAACTTTTTCAGAGCCCAGACCACAGCAAAAGCCTCCCTTTCAATCGCACTCCACTTCTGTTCCCTGGGGAGTAGCCTCCGACTAATGAAAGCTACTGGCTGGTCTCCATTCTCCTCAGTGGCTTGTGAGAGTACTGCTCCCACACCATGCTCTGAAGCGTCCGTCTGAACTATGAACTCACTGGAAAAGTCAGGTGCCTTGAGCACCGGTGCTGTGCACATCGCAGTCTTCAGGGCCTCAAAAGCAGTTTGGCAGGCGTCAGTCCAGTCAACTCTTTTGGGCAACTTCTTGGAAGTGAGTTCTGTCAAGGGGGCGACAATGGTGCCATATCCCTTGACAAACCGTCTGTAATACCCAGTGAGTCCTAAAAAGGCTCTCACCTCTGTCTGGGTCTTGGGGGGCTCCCAAGCCAGAATGGTATCAATCTTTGCCTGTAGGGGCGCCACCTGGCCGCTCCCCACCTGGTGTCCCAAATACACCACAGATCCCTGCCCTATCTGGCACTTTCTGGCCTTGATAGTGAGGCCTGCCTTCTGCAGAGCCTTCAACACTTCGCAGAGGTGTTGCAAGTGTTCTTCCCACGTGGAGCTGAACACCGCAATGTCACCCAGGTATGCGGCGCTGAATTCCTCCAGCCCGGACAGTACCTGGTTAACCAGTCTCTGGAACGTGGCAGGGGCATTCTTCAACCCAAAGGGCATGACACGGAACTGGAAGTGCCCCTCTGGCGTCGAAAATGCTGACCTCTCTTTGGCCCCGTCAGTTAAGGCAATCTGCCAGTACCCCGAAGTCAAATCAAACGTACTGAGGTACTTGGCAGCTCCCAACCGATCCACGAGCTCATCAGCTCTGGGGATAGGGTGTGCGTCAGTCTTCGTGACCGCATTGAGCCCACGGTAGTCCACGCAAAACCGGAGTTCTGGCGGGCCACCGGGGGTAGCAGCTTTCTTGGGGACCAAGACCACTGGGCTAGCCCAGGGGCTGCTGGAGGGCTCAATCACCCCTAGCGCCAACATCTTGGAAACCTCTTCCTTGATGCTGGCCCTGACCTTGTCGGCTACCCTGTAAAACTTTTGTTTTACCGGCAGACTGTCTCCAGTGTCCACATCATGGACGCACCAGGTGGTGACTCCTGGGGTCAGGGAGAACAGAGAGGAGAACTGACCCAACACTTGGCAACAGTCATTCTGCTGTTCTGGGGTCAGGGTGGGCGAGAGGACCACCCCATCCACTGACCCATCGTGCTCCTTAACTGACAGGAGGTCAGGGAGAGGATCGCTATCCTCTTCCATCCCTGCATCTGTAGCCATGAGCATGGTTACTTCAGACCTCTCAAAGTGTGGTTTGAGGCGGTTTACGTGCAGAACTCTCAGGGGCTGCCTGGGAGTCTCCAGGTTAACCAGGTAGGTTACCTCGCTCTTCCGTTCCACCACCTCGTATGGCCCAGACCACTTGTCTTGGAGCGCGCAAGGCTCCACTGGTGCCATCACCCACACTTTCTGCCCAGGTTGGAACTCGACCAGAGTGGTATTCTGGTCGTACCATCTTTTCATTTCTTCCTGGCTTGCTTCCAGGTTCGCCTGAGCGAGCTTCCTGAAGCGTTGTGTCTGGTTGCGGATGGCCAGCACATAGCTGAACACATCCTGGGGGGTTTTCCCACGGGACTTTTCCCAACCCTCCTTCACCAGCGAGAGAGGTCCTCTGACAGGGTGGCCATACATGAGTTCGAAGGGACTGAACCCTAAGGACTTCTGAGGCACCTCCCTGTAGGCAAACAAAAGGCATGGTAACAAGACGTCCCACTTACGTCTCATGGGCTCCGCTAGGCCCATAATCATACCTTTCAGGGTCCGGTTGAACCTTTCAACCAGCCCATTTCCTTGAGGGTGGTATGGAGTGGTGAACTTATAAGTTACCCCACACTCCTCCCACAGAGACTTCATGTACCGAGAGATGAAGTTGGTACCCCGGTCGGAGACCACCTCTCTGGGGAACCCCACACGGGAAAAGATCCCCATCAATGCACGGCCCACCACGGGTGCTGTGATTGTCCTGAGAGGGACTGCTTCCGGGTACCGGGTGGCATGGTCCACCAAGACCAGGATGAACCTGTTGCCTAAGGCTGTCTTGGGGTCCAGGGGCCCTACGATATCTATGCCCACCCGCTCGAAAGGGGTGCTCACCACTGGGAAGGGTTGAAGGGGGGCCTTCAACTTCATTCCAGTCTTGCCACTAGCTTGACAGGTTTGGCAAGATCTGCAAAAGGAACCGACGTGCTTCCTCATCTGGGGCCAGTGGAAGTGGTTGACAAGCCGGTGTAGGGTCTTGTCTTGCCCCAGATGTCCTGCGAGAGGCACGTCATGAGCCAGACCCATTAGGAAGTTTCTGAAGCGCCCGGGTACCACCAGCACACGGGCTGCACCGGGCTCAGCAAACTTAGGCTCGCTATAGAGTAGGTCACCTTCGCAGTAGACATAGTGATCTTTGACTGCTCCACCTGCTGCCTGATCTAGAGCCTGTTGCCGCAGACCAATGAGGGAAGGGCATTCCTTCTGCGCCTGGCAGAACTCCTCCCTAGAGGGACCACCTTCTTGCTGCCAATGGGTCAGCTCAGGTAGGTCTCCCAGTTCGGCCACCTGTTCCCCTGTAGGTTCCAGGGCATCCCCCTCAGGTTCTGCTTCCTCCTGGACCGTGGGAACGGCTGGGGCTGGTTTCCCGCGCCCTCTGCCTCTTCCTCTCTTGGCAGGTCTCTGGGCCACTGTTTCAGGCTCCAGTTCTGCTGATTCACCCTTACTGGCTGCCATAGCACGCGTGGTCACGCAGATCAATGCAGGCAGACCCAACATCTCCAAGTGAGTTCGGTGTTCTATGTCCTTCCATGGAGAACTCTCCAGGTCGTTGCCTAACAGACAGTCCACAGGCAAGGCATCGCTGACAACTACCTCCAAAAGACCAGAGACTCCTCCCCATTCAAAGGAAACCTTCGCTAACTTGCAGAGGCGCACTGAGCTGTCAGCGGCCACTACAGGGCGGAGTACGCCAGGGATGATTTGCTCGTCAGACACCCACTGACACTGCACGGATGTCACACTGGCTCCGGTGTCTCTCAGTGCTTCAACCTCCCTCCCATTGATGGTCACCTTCTGCCCATATTTCTTAGTGTTAGAGGGCAGTAAGGTTTCCGGGACCATCTCTCGGTCTCCTAGCGAGACAAGGGTCATGACCGCTAGCTCTCCCCAATCACTAGAAACCAAATCCCCACCCAAAGCTACACTAGCTAACGCTGGGGCGGGAGCACCAGTGGGTGCGGGGTTCTTCTTGGGACATTTCGGAGCAATATGGCCCACCTCGTTGCAGTGATAGCAGGTAGGGGGACCCTGGTTATTTCTCTTGTCCCGCCTACCCTTAGAGGGCCATGGCTGTTTAGGCTTGGGGGTTTGGGAATCCTTTTCCGGGGAACTACTTTGGGGCCCTTGCGAGAACTCCTTTTGGTTACCCTTGTCCCCCCCACTCTTCTGCTGGGGACCCTGCCCACCTTTGGCTGTGGTACCCACAATTCCTTTGTGGACCCTGGTACTGGTCCAGCGGTCCGCCTCCTTAGCAAGCTCAATGGGGTCGGTCAGCTTGCTGTCTAAAAGATGCTGGCGCAGCTCTGGAACACAAAGACTACTCAAGTGCTCCCAACTGATTAAATGCAACAACCCCTTCAAATCAGTTACTTTACTGCCCTTCATCCAACTGTCCAGTGCACGCGAGTACCCATTCACACACTCCATCCAAGTCTCAGACTCTTTCTTCTTGGAGTTTCTAAACTGCAGTCTGTACTGCTCTGGAGTAAGGCCATACCTGAGACATAAGGCCTCCTTCATATTGGGGTAGGTCATGGCACCTGTCAATTCTAAGGGCTCTAGAGCACTCCTCCCAGACGCCTCAAAATGTTTCCACAGGCCCGCCCCCCAATACTTGTCAGGCACATCATTCATCTTCAATGCAATTTCATACGAAGTGAACCAGGCATAAATATCCTCACTCCTATGGTAATTCTGTACCAGGTCTTTGGGAATATATACTTTACCCCCATGCACTGGCTGCGCGCTGCCACCATTAGAACTGGCATCCACCTCCTTGTTTTTCAGATCCAGCTCTTTCAGTCTCAACTCGTGAGCCAAAAGCAATTTCTTCTCCTCTAAGGCGCGGGCATTCTTGCTCTCCTCCGCCGCCTTCTCTACTTCCAATTGCTTCATCTTCATTTTCATGACCTCCAGGTCATATTCTCTTATTCTTTGATTTTCCTGTAACTCTTCCGGGGTGAGGCCCCTACTGGAGTGGTTGCTGCCAGCTCTTGAGCCTACTCTGCCCACTGGCAGGTCTTTGCCTTGAAAAGCACTTTCTACATCCACAACATCATTTCCTTCCTGTGCTTCCCAATAGATTTTCAAGATTTTCTGCAGCTCCTCCTTCCTGTAGGCGCTCTTTATGGGGCACTCAAACTGCTGGCAGAAGTACCTAAGATGCTTTACTGGGTAGGAGTACAGATCTTCAATCGAGAATTCCAAATCTATCTCTGCCTCCTCACTGGGCGCTTTCCCATTCAGAGACATGATGCTTTCCGAAGAGTTACTCAACAACAGAATTCAAAAACTCAAAAACCAGTAGTATGCGGTGGCGTAATGGTCTGCACTCACTAGTGATGTACACCAATTACTGTGGGTCAAGTACAAATACAAGTTCAAATCCCACCGCCTGACCACCAATGTTAGAACTGGGGGTCTCTAGTTGGCAGAGGTAGGTACCAATGTCCAAATAGGGACCCTTGCTTCTAGTCAGGACGAGGAGATAACCCTCTTAGATAACCCCTGCTCGCCCTCAAGGTAGCTTGGCCTGAGCAGTCTAGGCTAACCAGAGGCAATGCGTTAAGTATTTGTACCAACACTCACAGTAACACAGTGAAAACACCACAAACTGATTCCACAACAGTTTAGGAAAATAAAGATATTTATTCTAAACTACACAAGCCCAAAAACGTCAAAAATCCAACATACACAATGCAAGGTTACGGTTTCAAATGAGTTCTTCAGGTTGTAATCAAAGTTCTTTAAGTTGTGATCAAAATGATCCACAGATGCGTGAAAAGTTCACAGTTGTGTCACGCTGACTCACAGTACCTTTTAGATGCAACAAAGTTCCACAAGCAGGAAGCTGGTGCGGTGGAAACAAGCGATGCGCTACTCCTGAGATCCTGGGGAGGCGATGCGACAGCCCCGCTGCAGCAGCGGGCGTGCGGCGACGAATCCGGTCTGTAAGGGGAGGAAGGCAGCTTGCGTAGATTCCGGTGCGTAGGTTCCGTGGGAAGTCTGTTCTCGCAAAGGCACGATGCGATGATCTCGTAGGGGCTGCGACGATCTCCGGGGCGACGATGCGCGGTCCAGCGGTGATCCTCTCTCTCTCGCAGCTCCTCGGTGAGATGCTTCTGCAGCGATGTCTGCAGCGACGTGATGCGGTCTGCAAGCGGCGCGGCGTGGCGATCTCACCCAGACGACAGGCTCTGCGACGACACTCGCAGCGATGTTCGATTCTCCCGCACCGGCCTGGTGCGTCCCGCAAACGAAGGGTGCGACGGCTCCGGCAGCGATGTCAGGCGCTGCGCCGATCTCGACCTTCGTAGCAGCGGGAAACTTCTCGCACTGTCGGGGATGCGCTCCGCAAGCGAGCGGTGCGACACTTTTCAGCTTCACAAGTTTCTCAGCTTAGTCTCAAGCTTCCCAGCTCAGGTTCAACTTCTAGAGGCCCCACAACTGGAGCAAGCACTCTACGAAGGACAGAACTCTCTCAGCAGAGTTCAGGGAGACTGGGGGTGAAGTCCTTTTGTTCCTGGGACTTCGGAAACAGGGAGCCAGCTCTTCTCAGGCCCTTGGAGATTCCTTACAAGACAGGGGACAATGCGTTAAGTATTTGTACCAACACTCACAGTAACACAGTGAAAACACCACAAACTGATTCCACAACAGTTTAGGAAAATAAAGATATTTATTCTAAACTACACAAGCCCAAAAACGTCAAAAATCCAACATACACAATGCAAGGTTACGGTTTCAAATGAGTTCTTCAGGTTGTAATCAAAGTTCTTTAAGTTGTGATCAAAATGATCCACAGATGCGTGAAAAGTTCACAGTTGCGTCACGCTGACTCACAGTACCTTTTAGATGCAACAAAGTTCCACAAGCAGGAAGCTGGTGCGGTGGAAACAAGCGATGCGCTACTCCTGAGACCCTGGGGAGGCGATGCGACAGCCCCGCTGCAGCAGCGGGCGTGCGGCGACGAATCCGGTCTGTAAGGGGAGGAAGGCAGCTTGCGTAGATTCCGGTGCGTAGGTTCCGTGGGAAGTCTGTTCTCGCAAAGGCACGATGCGATGATCTTGTAGGGGCTGCGACGATCTCCGGGGCGACGATGCGCGGTCCAGCGGTGATCCTCTCTCTCTCGCAGCTCCTCGGTGAGATGCTTCTGCAGCGATGTCTGCAGCGACGTGATGCGGTCCGCAAGCGGCGCGGCGCGGCGATCTCACCCAGACGACAGGCTCTGCGACGACACTCGCAGCGATGTTCGATTCTCCCGCACCGGTCTGGTGCGTACCGCAAACGAAGGGTGCGACGGCTCCGGCAGCGATGTCAGGCGCTGCACCGATCTCGACCTTCGTAGCAGCGGGAAACTTCTCGCACTGTCGGGGATGCGCTCCGCAAGCGAGCGGTGCGACACTTTTCAGCTTCACAAGTTTCTCAGCTTAGTCTCAAGCTTCCCAGCTCAGGTTCAACTTCTAGAGGCCCCACAACTGGAGCAAGCACTCTACGAAGGACAGAACTCTCTCAGCAGAGTTCAGGGAGACTGGGGGTGAAGTCCTTTTGTTCCTGGGACTTCGGAAACAGGGAGCCAGCTCTTCTCAGGCCCTTGGAGATTCCTTACAAGACAGGGGACACAGCTCACAGCAAAGTCCTTCCCCTCTCCTTGGCAGCAAAGCGACAGCAGGTCAGTCCAGCAGAGCAACAGCGGGACAGTCTTCCTTCTTCAGAGTCAGCTTTCTCCTTGGCAGAGGTTCCTTCTTGATTTCCAGGATGATCTAATTTTCTGTTGTCAGGGGTCCTGTACTTATACCCCTAAAGTCTTTGTTCTCTCTGTGCATGTGGGCCCTGAGCCCGGTCTGAACCAGTTCTGGGTGGATCCTGAGCACTTTGTTTTGCTGGCTGCATCTTTCCTTTCAGAGTGAGGGGCAGAGTCCTCAGCCGCCCAGCAGGAGGTGGAGCCAGCATTGTGGCAGGCAGGCACAGCTCTATTCAGCCCAGGTGCTAACTCCGCCCACCACTCAGGTAGCAATTGCTCCACTCAGCCTAGTGCTGACTCATCCAACCTCTGGTCTAAAAACAACAGTGGTCCCCAAGAGTATATAAATTCAAAATCAGATAGACAATAGTCCACAATGGGAACTATATTGGCCACTGTCCAGCCGGACAGGGTAGTTTATTTTTTGCAATGAAACAAATACTGGGGTGTGGAAGGGCACAATCCTGTACCGTTTTCAGGAACAAACAAGGGGAGTTTTTTAGGCAAGAAGGAGCATGATTGGCCACTTATAATTCAGTAGACATTGAAAGTAGTGCCAATAAAAGTGCTAGACACAGCGTAAATCAGACATAATAGTAGGGCTGTGAAAACACTTAAAACAAGTCGACGTTTCGATCCCATATGCTCAATGTTGCGGGACCATCATCAGGACTAACAATACATACATTTGCTTGCCTGGTATAAAAAGTTAAACACACAACCGCCTAATAGGAACAAGGAATAAGGAGAAAAGTTGGGAAACAAAAGAAAGAAAGAAATAAATAAGAAATAAATATGCATGAACCCACTTAATTGTACTCTGAAAAAACTGACAATGCACTGTAATCGGAACCGACTTATCGTGTTCGTTAAATCCATGCAAGTGGTATCATTAACCTTGGAACACGTGATTGTTGCAGTCCGTGTCTATAGCCTTGAGTCATACAAGTGGTGAGGTGCGTGACATGTGTGTGCGAGAGATAATACTTCACTTTGATTACTGGAATCAACAAAATTATTTAGAAATACATAAATATTACTAAGCCAATTCCACTCAGCGTCCGCATTTATTCAGCATTTGGGTGCACTCATGTCCGCTTTTGTATCATGCATATTCGTGCTCACACATTCAACACCTCTTAGAGTGACCACTTACCCATATGGGTCGGGGGGTTTCAGGGAATTTTAATAAATGGGTCCTCGTTTTGATATTCGCCTGAATGGTGGGGGATGACAAATTATAAGCAATTTATGAGTGCTGCGGGTTCATTTGCATTAGATTCAAAGATCACGTGCAGCAGCAAGGGCTATTACCTGTTTGGTACAGGTCGTTCCGTTATGTCCACCTCATTTCCGTTAGGGCAGAATTTTCTATGGGATAAATATTTACAGGGGCTGCTATCAGTCAGGGGATTTGCAACTAAGACAGTCGTTTTTTTAAAAAAGGGGGGAAGGCGAGCTTACCTTGCGGAGGGGATTGGCCTGTTAGGTCCGGTAATACTCAAAACGAGTCTGCAATAAAAACTCAGTTTTAGTATAAGAATGCGGGGGGCCAGCATAGCGTTAATCGCCAATCGCTCAATCTGCTTACCAGTGGGAGGCAGTGCCTCCGTAGTGTCTGTGGTCCCTGGGTGCTCTGCCGAGTCGCAGTCACTGGGGCCAGACGGTCAGAACGCTTGAAAAATGGAGAAAGGACTAGACGCACATGGGCGCCATCTAGGAGTGGGGTAATGATCATTGGGATATGCTGCAGCGAGGGTTGTGAGGGTGAAATTGTGCAAAAGTGACTATAGTTATCGGCGCAGTGATAGAGTGATTAAAAGTTTAAACATGAGATATTTACATTAGATACCATTCATTAATTTTCATATGTAAAGATTGTTGTTTCATCCAGCCTCTGGGGCATTCCCCAGCCCCTGTCACTCACAAACCAGACAGTCAATACACAAACAGTCTCAGGCACACAGAAGGGTCAGACAAGAGAACAGCAACTTTCTAAAAGTGCTGTCCTCAAACACAGGATCTAAAAACCATCTTTCCTAAAAGATGCGTTATTAAATTCTGAGTTCAGGGATACTAGATACTTATGTCCTATCTTGTTCCTATGGGAAGAAATGCCGTTAACCACTGTAGCCAGCATCCCCCATGTTAACCTATGGAGCAAGATAGCCTTACAATAGTGAAAAACGAAAATGGCTGTAATTCACTACCAGAGCATGTCACCTGCACTAGTACATGCTCTACCTTTCACATACACTGCACCCTGCCCGGGGGGGTACCTTGGGCCTTCCATAGGGGTGACTGATGTGCACGAAAAGGGAAGGGTTAGGCCTGGTCAGCGGGGACCCGGACCAGGAGGACATGGCAGTTCTAAACTGCCCGTAGGCGCTGCAGTGGCAGGCCCGAGACACCATTTTAGAGCTACTCCTGTGGGTGGCACAATCAGTGCTGCAGGCCCACGAGCAGCATTTGTCATCACCGGCCCTGGCACACCCAGTGCACTTTACGAGGGACTTCATGGTGATACAAATATGCCAAACATGTATATCCAATCAGCATAACAATTTACATAAGGAACACTTACACCCTGGCACTGATCAGCAGTGGCAGAGTGTCCAAAGCATCTAAACCAGCAAAAACGAATCCAGCACAGCATCGAAAAATACAGGAGGCAGAGGCAAAAAGATAGGGGTAATCACGCCAAAAGATGTCAGGTCTAACACTGCCTCATTCTGTGAAGGCATAAGCAATGACT
Organism: Lissotriton vulgaris; assembly: GCF_964263255.1. Lineage (NCBI taxonomy): Eukaryota > Metazoa > Chordata > Amphibia > Caudata > Salamandridae > Lissotriton > Lissotriton vulgaris. The sequence goes on from NW_028250711.1 coordinate 46,692, forward strand.
GGGTTCAAACACTACTGAAATTTGGGAACATGACAACTTTTGAAGCACTTATTTGTCTGCAAACACATGAAGTAACCACATGCTTCTGCAACAATGGTTTCACAAGTACACACAGACTCACAGTGTGATTCTATACAAGCAAAACTATTCACTAGACTTTAGCAGGAGAAAGTCACTAGTCTGGAAGGGGTAAGGTGACTGCATACATTCTATACATTTCACTACTGCACTGCTAGTATGAATGCCTGAGTCATTGTGAAAATGCATAAGCAATCACTGGAATATAATACTACTAAAATGTCATAACAGAAAAGCTTTTTCAGCACTTATGTATCTGCAAAGACATGAGGTAACCACATGCTTCTGCCACAATGGAGCAGAAGTACACACAGGCTCACAGTGTGATTCCAGACAACCAAGACTATTCCCTGGACTTTAGCAGGAGAAACACAGTACTCTAATTAAAAACAAAGGCACCACATACAACACCTCACAAATTAATAACTCACCTTCCAAATTAATTAGTAGATTAAGAACTATCCGAATCACAAACCAGATTTTCTTATAGAGAATGTCTGTAGTACATTGCTCTAAGCAAAATCAAAACAAGGCAAACGTTCCCTCTCATTCTGCACACATATACATGTACATATCAAATCACATTGCTTCCCACATTAATTCAAAAGCTAAAACACCTTTCTATTGGTTACACATTTCAACCTTTTCCAATTGACATAACTTTGAACCCTATTCCCAGTATGCTTAATGCCTGTTACAATAGTAACAGTTTATGGAACACTCAAATGAACACAAAGGTCACAAGTTCAGCACACAATTTTGCAAATCCAAACAGCAAGTGTGCTTGACTTTTCAAAATATCAGCTTATCCTATGTAATGTTCCTTTCAAACAGTTTTCATTAACCACTAAGAAACATGCTATAATGTTCTCAAACAGCCAATCATGTCTCTCTTTATTTTTAAACTGCATCTTATCCACCATTTTAGAAAAATCTTTGTTTTTAAACTGCCCATTTCACATACAGACACCTTCTAACTGCATCCAGACCTCCCTTCAAGATCCTTAGAGTGTGGATTGTGGGACACAGCTATTCTTTCTGGAGCCAAAGTTATGCAGAAAACAGAGGTATTGTCAAAGACCCCGTTTTGCTAAATGTAGACATTAAATGGATTGGACAGAGAGGATTAAAGTGGCAGCAATTGATGCCATTGGTTAAATCTTTTTTGCATCTCCAACACCCTGACCTCATAATTGTGCACTCTGGTGGCAATGACCTAGGCATTTTGACTGGGTTAGGTCTGGAAATGCTTATGAAGCACACCTTTGGAGAATTGATATCACGTTTCCCCCAAACTGCCTTTGTCTATTCTAACATATGCCGAAGACAGAAATGAAACTGGTCTAATCAATTTTGTCCACAGATTGAGAAAGCTAGGAAACATGTCAATAAATCTATTTCTGCTTATCTCCAAGATTACAGGATGGGGTCAGTTCACAACAACAATCTGCGTTTTAATGTGAATTGCATCTATAGGAGAGATGGTGTGCATTTCACAGATGAGGGTAACAGAGTCTTCCTCAACAACTTTAGACTCTGCAATGGTACTTACTTATAGGTACTAAAATGTTCACAAGGGCTATTTTTAGAGCCACCCAAGATCTAAACACATAAGCTTGATGTATATGTAAAAAATATTACTTTATTTAGCTTGGAGTCACGCACCCAATGCGTTCACACCATCGGGCCGCGCTGGGAGTTGTGCACCCAACGTGTTCACACCAGGGGGACTCGCTGAGCGCCACGCTGGGTGCGCGACTCCTAATTTTACTGTAAAAAATTTACCGCTAATTTCTATTCTCCTTGGGGACCTATACACAATGTTAGGGACCGTGGGGAGAGACCCAACGCAGTTCTCTAGCACATACTGGAGGTACCTGGTGGGCTAGTTGGACCCCAGGGACCCTCACTATTGAGGAGGAATTGATTTTCCAACTTAAAACATGCCACAGGGCGTGTTAGCAGACATGTCACCTCAGGCCACGCCCCCTTCCTTCACTATTGTGCATGCAGAAAATCAATTAACTTGCTTTTTGGAAGAGAGAGCAGCTTAACCTGATCTCTCTTCCAAAAACCATAGCAAACAACTGTGTCCCGTGGTAGGCACCCTGGGACACTGCAGGAGCTGGCCCTGGGGGGTGGCGGTCCCCATGACCTCTACAAGGCTCTAGGACGAGGGGCCGCGCAGCCCCCCTCCCAACACTTAAAAGCCACGGGGTGGTGGTCCCTGGGACAGGGGGGTCCGTCACAGACCCCCCAATTTAAAAATGGAGTGCCCCGGGGAGGTGGTGGTCCCCAGGGTGAGTGTGGGGGCTTGACCCCCCACAGAATTTTCTTTTTATTTAAAAAAAATTTGACCAGGGGTGGCGGTCCCCGGGGTTGCAGGGGAGGGGCATGAGTTCCCCCCCAATCATAATGTAAAAACCCCGGGGGTGGCGGTCCCTGGGGCTGGGGGGCCCCTCCTGCCCCCCAAATCAATAAACACTTTGACCCCAGGACTTGGCCCCCTAGGGGATAATTACCACAAAAGTGACCTTCAATTTTTTTTTCTTTTTCACGGCGTACTCGTACTGTATGCGTATTACACAATTAAAAAAAAAGGACACCCAGAGCAGGCCTAGGGGGTCAAGAAGTCCTATGGCGAATAACAAAGTTTTCCTCCCAATCAACACACATATACAATTAAATAACAAATCACATTTATTCCCACATTAAATGAAGAGGAAACACACTTTTCTATTGCTTGAACTTTTGAAACCTTTCCGACTGCCAAAACCTTTAACCCTACCCCCATTCTGCCTTCTGCCTGTTACAATAGAAACACTTCAAGGAACATTTAACTAAGCACACAGGTGAAAAGTTCATCAAACAATGTTGCAAATCAAAACAGCAAGTGTGCTTGACTTGTGAATATACCAGCTTATCTTAAGTAACATTCTTTTCTGTCACTTTTTGTTAACCAATAAATATCAGGCTTTTAAATAACAGAAAATTGCGCCCTAGTTTTCTGTGTAAAATGTTTTCAAACAACCAATCATTTCTTTGCTTTTTTCAAAACTGCATCTTTTCCACCATTTTAGAAAAATAGTACTTTTTAAACTGCCATTTCATTTACAGAGACCATCTGAGTGCATCCAAACCACTCTTCAAGATGCTTAGAGTGTGGATTGTCAGACACAGCTATATTTTCTGGAGTCAAAGATACGCAGAACAGAAAGGAATTCACAAAGACCTAGGTTTACCAAATGTAGACATTAAATGGATTGGACATAGAGGATTAAAGTGACACCAATTGATGCCATTTGTTAAATCCTTTTTACATCTCCAGCACCCTGACCTCTTAACTATGCACTGTTGTGGCAATGACATAGGCACTTTGACTGGGGTAGGTCTGGAAATATTTATGAAGTACACTTTTACAGAACTGATGTCACTTTTCCCCCAAACTGACTTTGTGTATTCCAACATATGCCAAAGACAGAAATGGAACTGGTCCAATCAATTTTGTCCACAGATTGAGAAATCTAGAAAACCTGAATACACCGGTTTCTCCTTTTCTCCAAGACTATAGAATGGGGTCCATTTACAACAACAATCTGCATTTCAATATGCATAGCATCTATAGTATAGATGGTGTACATTTTACAGATGAACAGAACAGTCTTTCTCATGAACTTTAGACTCTGCATTGGTACTTACTTGTAGGTACTAACATCTCCCAATAAACACAAGGGCTCTTTTTAGACCCACCCAACCTCTAAACACATAAACTTGATAAATATCTGAAAAATAGTGTTCTTTTTTCTTGCTTAGGTACACGTACGGTACGACTTACGAATCAGGCATCATACGCTGTATGGTATGAGTCCTGAATGCGTACACACCAGAAGTTATAAAAAAAATAGGGAGGAGGGCTGCGTGACCCCCCACATGTGGCTTCCTTTAGCCCCAGGGACCCCATCCCCCAGGGCTCTGCCTCATTTAAAAACATTTATTTTTGTAATGTACTTAAGGAGGGGGGTTGCTTGGCCCCCTCCCGGGCCACTTCTTGCCCCGGGGACCCCATCCCCCAGGGCTGACCCTCTTTGTTGGTGACCGTGGGGGGTTCCCCAATCCTCCCACAGTCCCTGCCAGCTCCCTGTGTCCTTCGGGAGCCAACACTGCTTTTTGTCAGGGAGAGGAGCTAACATGCTGCTCTCCATGACAAAAAGCAATCTGTTTTCCTATTTGAAAGAGAGAACAGGTTAACCTGCTCTCTCTTTCAAATAGGAAAGCAGTTTGCTATGGTAGGGTGGGAGCCATGAGGCTCCCTCCCTGCCATAGCAAACAGTAGTGTCCCGGGGGCATGCACCATAGGACACTGCAGGAGCCGGCCCTGGGGGTGGCGTTCCTCACGGCGACCACAAGGCTCCAGGAGGGAGGCCGCGCGGCCCCCCTCCCAACAGATAAAAGTCCCGGTCGTGGTGGCCCACGGGGCTGGGCGGTCTGTCACAGACCTCCCTATTTTAAAAATTAGAGGCCCGGGGAGATGGCTGTCCATAGGGCGTGTGGGGGTTTCGAGCCCCCACACAGATTTTCTTTATTTTAAAAAGAAGCCCCTGAGGGTGGCGGTCCCTTGTGCTACTGGGGGCTGTGAGACCCCTGCATACTAAATACTAAAGCCCCAGGGGGTAGCAGGGGCCTTAGAGGCCCCCCTATAATACGAACATTGTCACGGGGGGTGGCATTCCCTGGGGCAGTTTGTGGGGATTGGGCCCCCCACACTTTATTTAAATAAAGCCCCCGGGATTTGGCCCCCCCAGGGACTAATTAACATAAAAGCGCGGGAGCCATGATTTGGTTTTATTTTTTTTAACTGCAGGGTACGAGTATCCTGCGATTTGAAAAAAAAATATATATATATATCTTTGGAACCCCTTAAGCAGGCCTAGGGGGTCAGGGTATTTCTACCATGCCATTGATATACTGGGAGGGTTTGAAGTATTCCAGAATAGGACAGGCGCACTCCCTAGTGGCCGCACATTATCGTGTTACAGAGTGTAAGATTCCAGGCAAGGGGGCGGGCGGTAATCCCTCTTAACCGCTCAAAGGTGGATTACAAATCCACACTAAATCGTACAAAAACAACAAGTGCCCCTGCTCTAGGAAAATATTATAAAGACTCGGTAAGTTCAGGTTGTGATACAGCAGTAAATTGCGCACATCAATGGTGTTTCAGAATCCACAGTAAGAAAGTTCAAAGGGGTAGAGTCTTTGTTATAGAAAACAAATTTATTGTTCCTCTTGTTCTGGCCAACACGTGTTTCATCGCAGGGAAACAGACTGCGATGCTTCAGGGCTGGGTATAGATACAAAAGATACATTTGTATGGTTGATTTAAAATGAGTGAGAAGGTGATTGGTGATCATTGGTGACATAGGGCGGGCATGCCATTGGGTGACATTGTCTAATAAGAAATGTGACTTGATATCTACGTTGTGACTGTGAGAGGTAGTGATTATTTATCGTGGCTATTCCGATTGTGTGGATGTGATCTTTAAAAATTGGCGTTTTTCTAAAGTTTATGAATGTTTTTTAGAAGCAGACACATTAACCAGTATGCGTGAATAATATTGCAAACAAAGGGGAAAGTTAAGATACGGGAATATGGCAAGATGTGACAACCGAGTGAAAAGGTGTCCGTGCTTGTAGGCGAGTGCATGCCTCATTGTGACTGGTAGTGACTTTTTAGTGTTATAATTCTGTCAATTGTATTGACAAAAGAAGGTTTAACAAATAAAAAAGTTGACAATTCCATATAATACACCAGGTAGGAGCGAATAGTGTTATTCTATGTACAGAAGGCGATGTGTTAGTCTGTTTTAATCTCAGTTTAATGGATTTTTTGAAAATTGCACCATGAAATTAAAAGGGTAATCGAGCCTTACTGCTCGTTCCCATGTTAGATAGATATCCCCAGTATCTCTTGCGAAGTTGTGCTGAGACAACGTTCGTGAGAAGCGTCACTGGTTAATGTGAGCGCCAGACTTGCACAAAAGGAGGGTAATAATTTCACGGAGTTTGCTTGGAAAAAGCACTTGTGTATTCAAGGTTAGAACACCAAATACGAATTACCTCGTGTTTGATACGTACACGCATTTAAGACGTTACAGAGGATGAATTATGGGATATGGTCGTTGTGAGGCTGAATATAAATCTAATCCTAAAAAATATATATCCAAGACATCGGTATAAAACTCACCCTTTGGATAGCAAAACCGGAAGTAGTGTTAAGGCCAAGAGTATTAATATTGCGCTAAAAAAGAGTGGTCAGGTGATTCCTACAGGAAAACATAATTTGAAACAGAAACGTTTAAGAAAAGTGATGGTCATGTATACCATGACACTTAAACACCTTATGGGAGCTATTACTATATAGACAAACCAATGCTAAGTATCCATACCTTAGAACGTTTGATAGGAAAGACCTTGCCCGGGAGGAGAAGAGTTTTAAAGCTGTTGCGCTGAAAAACGGGTATTTAAGGCGGGTACACCTGTAAAGCGAAAAAAGAAAAGAAAAACACGAGTGGTGTAATCTTTTCTCAATGTAATGCGGTATGTTACCGGAAATGGAAGAAAATTATTAGTATCAGAGGCGAGTTGTCTTACCTCAGAAAATTCGATCTCCCTCCTGTAGTTCCCGGTGCCGTTCTTCGTAAAACGGTCACCTGACAGGATGTGAGGATCTCTATTTAAGCTACTTCCGGAAATTTGCTCTTTCAGTCTTAGAGACACTAGAACGGTAACGTGTCGTTTGTTAAGACGAAACGTTGGTCGATTTTAGAAAAAATACTGTATTCTAGAATCGGGTTGGGTGAGTCAATAGAAAAGAATTTGTTCAAGGTAAAAGAAAAGAAATTTGAGCCTCGGCGTTCTAATGGTTGGAGTGGAAATATGAAAAACCAAGAATCAGTTAATATGTCGATTAAAGCAAGGTGAATGAGAAAGGGAGCACACATTCAAAAGCGAGTTCGCTTAGCCAGTTAAAACCAGGAGTCAGCCCGGTTGGCATCCAGTAGAATGAGAGTATTAGGAGCAGGAAAAAATTATATTGGTTATTTATGCTGATACTTGGTATTGATAGTGGTAGTATTTAGTGTTGTGTATGTGATATTAAACAGACGATTTCAACAGCAAAATACATATTTGAAATTATAAAAAGTAATATTCCAGTGAGTATATACAGTTACATACTTTCTGTCAAGTAACAAAAAGAAAAAGGCGTACGAGAGCACACATTAAGTATACATAGTGTAGTGTAAATACAAACATTAGTCTTATTTTTGAAGAAAATGTCCCTATTGTAAAGGGGAATTGGGGTCCAGGAGATGTTCTGTATCATTGTAAGGACTATTTTGATTTGTCTTAATCACCTAAGAAATATTGCATCTCAGGGTCGTAGTTCAAGCCCAGTTCTATGCTATGAAGACGCATAATCCAGGTCGCTTCCTTGCGTCTCAAAGTTAGCTCTCGGTTACCACCCCTGATATGAGTGGGTACTGTTTCGATGCCATAGAAGCTGATGCGGAAATCTTCAATGGTTGACTGACATTTCGCCACATGTAAAGCAACGGGATATTTTGGGTCTTGTTTTTGTATCGCTCTCATATGTTCAGAGATCCTGTCTTTCAGACTTCTTATTGTGCTACCCACATATTGTTTTCCGCAATGGCACTCAATTATGTAAACTACATATTTTGTAATGCAATTGATATTTGTTCTGATGTCATACGTATCTCCATTGGGACCAGTGAAGTTTGTAGTCTTATGTTTAGCCCATTTGCACATTACACAGAAACCGCATTTGAAGAAGCCCTTATTGCGTTGTGTCAACCAGTCCGGAGTTGTGTCTATTCTTGGAACGGTGGGACTGAGTCTATTCTTCAGAGTTCTACCTCTGCGGAAAGTTATTTGTGGAGTTGGGGGAATTAGTTCCTTAAGTACTGGATCAGTTTTAAGCAGGTTCCAGTGTTTGGTCATGCTGGTGCGGATTGATCTGTGTAGACTGTTGAATTCTGTGATCATCCTTATTGTGGAGTCTTTCGCCTTTTTCGAGTTGTTAAATTTAAGTGTCTCTGGTCTCGTGATTTTGTTTAGTCTCTTTTTCGCTGTGGACAGGATGGATTGGGGATATCCACGTTTTTCGAATCTCCGTTCCATGTCTTGTAAAGTATCCACCAAGTCGCTGTCATTACTGCAGTTTCTTCTGGCTCTGAGGAATTACCCAAATGGTATTGATTTAATTTGGTGTTGCGGGTGATGACTATCCGCTCGAAGTATAGCATTACACGAAGTGGGCTTTCTGTAGAGTTTACTATGTAGTTCGTTGTTGAGAATGTAGAATTCTAAGTCCAGAAACTCTATTTTGGTTTTACTTGACTTCATCGTGAAACTCAGTTCCCAATTGTTATGGTTGAGATGTTCAAAGAAACTTAGGAGAAGTTCGTCTGAGCCTGTCCACAGTAAGATACAGTCGTCTATATAGCGACCCCAGAATAATATGGAGTCAGTGTATTGACTGCCCTTAGTACCCCAAATGTGGTCTGTTTCAAAAGACCCCATGAACAGATTGGCAAAAGAAGGCGAGAATTTGGAGCCCATGGCTACTCCACGTTTTTGCCGGTACCAGTTTTTTTGAAACATAAAAAAGTTATTATTAAGAATCAGAGTCATCATGGTTATCAACATGTCAGTGTGAGCCCACAAAGATGCTGGTCTGTTGGACAAAACTCGTGTTATGGCTTCTATACCAAGGACAGGGTTGATACTTGTGTATAAGGCAACTACGTCCATAGTTACTATGGTGGTATTTGGTTGCCATTCTAGGTCATTTAGTACACTCAGTATATGCTTGGAGTCCTGGATGAATGAGGGTAGGTTTTTGACCAACGGGCCTAGAAACAAATCCACATACTCAGCCAATCTCTCGGTAGGGCCCCCTATCCCAGAGACAATTGGTCTACCTGGTGGGAAGGGGAGATCTTTGTGGATTTTAGGAAGGGTGTACAACCATGGAAATGTTGGTTTGTGTACTTTAAGGTACATAAGTTCGTCTTCGTTAAGTAGGCCATCTTCTTTCCATTTGTGTAGATGGTCATTAATGGATTTTGTTAAGATGCCCATGGGGTTGAGTGTGATCGGTTCATAACAAGAAGTATCGGCTAGTTGACTTAGTATTTCGTTGTTATAATCATCTGCATTCATAATTACAATGTTCCCTCCTTTATCCGCTTCGCGGATCACAATGGTGGAAGTCTGTGTTAGTGTGGTGAGGGCAAGGCGCTCGCCTTTGGTTAAGTTATCTTTAAATACAAATGTTTTGTTAAGTTTTTTTGTGTTGATTTTGTTGATGTCCTCAAGAACACGCTTGTGAAAAATGTCAATATTATTGCCACCTGGTAGAGTTGGTGTCCAAGTGGATTTGTTTTTCAACCCACTAACAACCCCCAGATCTGTGTCTATGTTCAATTCCTCTAGAAGTTGTCCCATCTCTACGGGGCTATCTTCGCATTCGGTAATAGATAACAATAGATGTATTGCTTGGATATCTTTTATTGTAGTCACATTCTCTGTTAATACATCAGGAATATTCTTAACATTTCTAGTATTGGTAGTTTTTCCAGCAAAAAACTTTTTCAATTTTAGGTTCCGTACAAATTTAAAGAGATCTATTTTCGTTTGGCATGTGTCTCCTACTGAAAAGGGATTGCAGTTTAGACCCCTGGAAAGGAGATTAGTCATATCAGTAGTCAGTGGAAAAGAGGAGAGGTTAACCACTTGGACCTCGTTATGTTTGGTCTCTATTTCCTTGCTGTTCCTGACCTCAGTTTTTTTCTGTAATCTTCGTCTGCCACCCCTACTGCCTCTGTGGGTCTTTGATCTGTAGTATCTCGTGGTGGTTGGGTCTTGTTCCCTTTGCGCATCCGTTCTAGCTCCACTAAAAAAGGAGTACTATTGGTATCAAGTAAATCCCGATCGGGTTCGCTTATACCCGCAGAATTTAGGGAAGCATTGCTGGATGAAACAGAACTAGGGGCGGATGAGATATTGCCACTTTTTTTGGGGTTGTGAGGTCGTACTAAGGAGTCATATTTGCGATCATAAGTGAAGATTCGACCATTACGGTAATCTGTGTCATCTCTTTTTATTTGTCTGGCCTTCCTGTTTTTTATTTCTTCCTGATGTTTAAACAGGACCTCATCCAGAATGGTGTAATTCTTCACAGTAGGTTCTGGTAAGTTGAGGTCTTTGATTTCTTGCTCTAATTTTGCAATTTCTCCCAGTAGTTTATTGGACTTCCGATCAGCATTTTCTATCAGAATGTCCATGAGGGTAAAAGAGTTATTGGTGACAGAATCTTCCCATTTTTTCACTAGATCTAGATCAAGATCATCATATGTTGGGAAAGTATTGGAGCGCAAGCCTCTCGGTATTTGTTTAAGACGCATGTATTGCTTTAGGGTTGTAGAATCCCACCAACGTGAGTTCTCCAGTTTTTTTAGTCTCTCTAATTTTTTGAATTTGTCTTTAAGGCCCTCCACACGGGGGGGACCAGCAGTTGCCGTGGCAGTATGAGTGGGCATGCCCTTGGCTAGGTTCTCGAAGAGATCTGCTGCTATTTTGTCTCTATCCATATTGGTTAACTTGATTCCAAAACCAACGTGCTAGTTATGGATGCGTGATTTGTAAAAGTAGAAAAGCGGGGGGCAGCCTTAACTGGAAATCAATAGGCTATTGATATACTGGGAGGGTTTGAAGTATTCCAGAATAGGACAGGCGCACTCCCTAGTGGCCGCACATTATCGTGTTACAGAGTGTAAGATTCCAGGCAAGGGGGCGGGCGGTAATCCCTCTTAACCGCTCAAAGGTGGATTACAAATCCACACTAAATCGTACAAAAACAACAAGTGCCCCTGCTCTAGGAAAATATTATAAAGACTCGGTAAGTTCAGGTGGTGATACAGCAGTAAATTGCGCACATCAATGGTGTTTCAGAATCCACAGTAAGAAAGTTCAAAGGGGTAGAGTCTTTGTTATAGAAAACAAATTTATTGTTCCTCTTGTTCTGGCCAACACGTGTTTCATCGCAGGGAAACAGACTGCGAATCTTCAGGGCTGGGTATAGATACAAAAGATACATTTGTATGGTTGATTTAAAATGAGTGAGAAGGTGATTGGTGATCATTGGTGACATAGGGCGGGCATGCCATTGGGTGACATTGTCTAATAAGAAATGTGACTTGATATCTACGTTGTGACTGTGAGAGGTAGTGATTATTTATCGTGGCTATTCCGATTGTGTGGATGTGATCTTTAAAAATTGGCGTTTTTCTAAAGTTTATGAATGTTTTTTAGAAGCAGACACATTAACCAGTATGCGTGAATAATATTGCAAACAAAGGGGAAAGTTAAGATACGGGAATATGGCAAGATGTGACAACCGAGTGAAAAGGTGTCCGTGCTTGTAGGCGAGTGCATGCCTCATTGTGACTGGTAGTGACTTTTTAGTGTTATAATTCTGTCAATTGTATTGACAAAAGAAGGTTTAACAAATAAAAAAGTTGACAATTCCATATAATACACCATGTAGGAGCGAATAGTGTTATTCTATGTACAGAAGGCGATGTGTTAGTCTGTTTTAATCTCAGTTTAATGGATTTTTTGAAAATTGCACCATGAAATTAAAAGGGTAATCGAGCCTTACTGCTCGTTCCCATGTTAGATAGATATCCCCAGTATCTCTTGCGAAGTTGTGCTGAGACAACGTTCGTGAGAAGCGTCACTGGTTAATGTGAGCGCCAGACTTGCACAAAAGGAGGGTAATAATTTCACGGAGTTTGCTTGGAAAAAGCACTTGTGTATTCAAGGTTAGAACACCAAATACGAATTACCTCGTGTTTGATACGTACACGCATTTAAGACGTTACAGAGGATGAATTATGGGATATGGTCGTTGTGAGGCTGAATATAAATCTAATCCTAAAAAATATATATCCAAGACATCGGTATAAAACTCACCCTTTGGATAGCAAAACCGGAAGTAGTGTTAAGGCCAAGAGTATTAATATTGCGCTAAAAAAGCGTGGTCAGGTGATTCCTACAGGAAAACATAATTTGAAACAGAAACGTTTAAGAAAAGTGATGGTCATGTATACCATGTCACTTAAACACCTTATGGGAGCTATTACTATATAGACAAACCAATGCTAAGTATCCATACCTTAGAACGTTTGATAGGAAAGACCTTGCCCGGGAGGAGAAGAGTTTTAAAGCTGTTGCGCTGAAAAACGGGTATTTAAGGCGGGTACACCTGTAAAGCGAAAAAAGAAAAGAAAAACACGAGTGGTGTAATCTTTTCTCAATGTAATGCGGTATGTTACCGGAAATGGAAGAAAATTATTAGTATCAGAGGCGAGTTGTCTTACCTCAGAAAATTCGATCTCCCTCCTGTAGTTCCCGGTGCCGTTCTTCGTAAAACGGTCACCTGACAGGAAGTGAGGATCTCTATTTAAGCTACTTCCGGAAATTTGCTCTTTCAGTCTTAGAGACACTAGAACGGTAACGTGTCGTTTGTTAAGACGAAACGTTGGTCGATTTTAGAAAAAATACTGTATTCTAGAATCGGGTTGGGTGAGTCAATAGAAAAGAATTTGTTCAAGGTAAAAGAAAAGAAATTTGAGCCTCGGCGTTCTAATGGTTGGAGTGGAAATATGAAAAACCAAGAATCAGTTAATATGTCGATTAAAGCAAGGTGAATGAGAAAGGGAGCACACATTCAAAAGCGAGTTCGCTTAGCCAGTTAAAACCAGGAGTCAGCCCGGTTGGCATCCAGTAGAATGAGAGTATTAGGAGCAGGAAAAAATTATATTGGTTATTTATGCTGATACTTGGTATTGATAGTGGTAGTATTTAGTGTTGTGTATGTGATATTAAACAGACGATTTCAACAGCAAAATACATATTTGAAATTATAAAAAGTAATATTCCAGTGAGTATATACAGTTACATACTTTCTGTCAAGTAACAAAAAGAAAAAGGCGTACGAGAGCACACATTAAGTATACATAGTGTAGTGTAAATACAAACATTAGTCTTATTTTTGAAGAAAATGTCCCTATTGTAAAGGGGAATTGGGGTCCAGGAGATGTTCTGTATCATTGTAAGGACTATTTTGATTTGTCTTAATCACCTAAGAAATATTGCATCTCAGGGTCGTAGTTCAAGCCCAGTTCTATGCTATGAAGACGCATAATCCAGGTCGCTTCCTTGCGTCTCAAAGTTAGCTCTCGGTTACCACCCCTGATATGAGTGGGTACTGTTTCGATGCCATAGAAGCTGATGCGGAAATCTTCAATGGTTGACTGACATTTCGCCACATGTAAAGCAACGGGATATTTTGGGTCTTGTTTTTGTATCGCTCTCATATGTTCAGAGATCCTGTCTTTCAGACTTCTTATTGTGCTACCCACATATTGTTTTCCGCAATGGCACTCAATTATGTAAACTACATATTTTGTAATGCAATTGATATTTGTTCTGATGTCATACGTATCTCCATTGGGACCAGTGAAGTTTGTAGTCTTATGTTTAGCCCATTTGCACATTACACAGAAACCGCATTTGAAGAAGCCCTTATTGCGTTGTGTCAACCAGTCCGGAGTTGTGTCTATTCTTGGAACGGTGGGACTGAGTCTATTCTTCAGAGTTCTACCTCTGCGGAAAGTTATTTGTGGAGTTGGGGGAATTAGTTCCTTAAGTACTGGATCAGTTTTAAGCAGGTTCCAGTGTTTGGTCATGCTGGTGCGGATTGATCTGTGTAGACTGTTGAATTCTGTGATCATCCTTATTGTGGAGTCTTTCGCCTTTTTCGAGTTGTTAAATTTAAGTGTCTCTGGTCTCGTGATTTTGTTTAGTCTCTTTTTCGCTGTGGACAGGATGGATTGGGGATATCCACGTTTTTCGAATCTCCGTTCCATGTCTTGTAAAGTATCCACCAAGTCGCTGTCATTACTGCAGTTTCTTCTGGCTCTGAGGAATTCCCCAAATGGTATTGATTTAATTTGGTGTTGCGGGTGATGACTATCCGCTCGAAGTATAGCATTACACGAAGTGGGCTTTCTGTAGAGTTTACTATGTAGTTCGTTGTTGAGAATGTAGAATTCTAAGTCCAGAAACTCTATTTTGGTTTTACTTGACTTCATCGTGAAACTCAGTTCCCAATTGTTATGGTTGAGATGTTCAAAGAAACTTAGGAGAAGTTCGTCTGAGCCTGTCCACAGTAAGATACAGTCGTCTATATAGCGACCCCAGAATAATATGGAGTCAGTGTATTGACTGCCCTTAGTACCCCAAATGTGGTCTGTTTCAAAAGACCCCATGAACAGATTGGCAAAAGAAGGCGAGAATTTGGAGCCCATGGCTACTCCACGTTTTTGCCGGTACCAGTTTTTTTGAAACATAAAAAAGTTATTATTAAGAATCAGAGTCATCATGGTTATCAACATGTCAGTGTGAGCCCACAAAGATGCTGGTCTGTTGGACAAAACTCGTGTTATGGCTTCTATACCAAGGACAGGGTTGATACTTGTGTATAAGGCAACTACGTCCATAGTTACTATGGTGGTATTTGGTTGCCATTCTAGGTCATTTAGTACACTCAGTATATGCTTGGAGTCCTGGATGAATGAGGGTAGGTTTTTGACCAACGGGCCTAGAAACAAATCCACATACTCAGCCAATCTCTCGGTAGGGCCCCCTATCCCAGAGACAATTGGTCTACCTGGTGGGAAGGGGAGATCTTTGTGGATTTTAGGAAGGGTGTACAACCATGGAAATGTTGGTTTGTGTACTTTAAGGTACATAAGTTCGTCTTCGTTAAGTAGGCCATCTTCTTTCCATTTGTGTAGATGGTCATTAATGGATTTTGTTAAGATGCCCATGGGGTTGAGTGTGATCGGTTCATAACAAGAAGTATCGGCTAGTTGACTTAGTATTTCGTTGTTATAATCATCTGCATTCATAATTACAATGTTCCCTCCTTTATCCGCTTCGCGGATCACAATGGTGGAAGTCTGTGTTAGTGTGGTGAGGGCAAGGCGCTCGCCTTTGGTTAAGTTATCTTTAAATACAAATGTTTCGTTAAGTTTTTTTGTGTTGATTTTGTTGATGTCCTCAAGAACACGCTTGTGAAAAATGTCAATATTATTGCCACCTGGTAGAGTTGGTGTCCAAGTGGATTTGTTTTTCAACCCACTAACAACCCCCAGATCTGTGTCTATGTTCAATTCCTCTAGAAGTTGTCCCATCTCTACGGGGCTATCTTCGCATTCGGTAATAGATAACAATAGATGTATTGCTTGGATATCTTTTATTGTAGTCACATTCTCTGTTAATACATCAGGAATATTCTTAACATTTCTAGTATTGGTAGTTTTTCCAGCAAAAAACTTTTTCAATTTTAGGTTCCGTACAAATTTAAAGAGATCTATTTTCGTTTGGCATGTGTCTCCTACTGAAAAGGGATTGAAGTTTAGACCCCTGGAAAGGAGATTAGTCATATCAGTAGTCAGTGGAAAAGAGGAGAGGTTAACCACTTGGACCTCGTTATGTTTGGTCTCTATTTCCTTGCTGTTCCTGACCTCAGTTTTTTTCTGTAATCTTCGTCTGCCACCCCTACTGCCTCTGTGGGTCTTTGATCTGTAGTATCTCGTGGTGGTTGGGTCTTGTTCCCTTTGCGCATCCGTTCTAGCTCCACTAAAAAAGGAGTACTATTGGTATCAAGTAAATCCCGATCGGGTTCGCTTATACCCGCAGAATTTAGGGAAGCATTGCTGGATGAAACAGAACTAGGGGCGGATGAGATATTGCCACTTTTTTTGGGGTTGTGAGGTCGTACTAAGGAGTCATATTTGCGATCATAAGTGAAGATTCGACCATTACGGTAATCTGTGTCATCTCTTTTTATTTGTCTGGCCTTCCTGTTTTTTATTTCTTCCTGATGTTTAAACAGGACCTCATCCAGAATGGTGTAATTCTTCACAGTAGGTTCTGGTAAGTTGAGGTCTTTGATTTCTTGCTCTAATTTTGCAATTTCTCCCAGTAGTTTATTGGACTTCCGATCAGCATTTTCTATCAGAATGTCCATGAGGGCAAAAGAGTTATTGGTGACAGAATCTTCCCATTTTTTCACTAGATCTAGATCAAGATCATCATATGTTGGGAAAGTATTGGAGCGCAAGCCTCTCGGTATTTGTTTAAGACGCATGTATTGCTTTAGGGTTGTAGAATCCCACCAACGTGAGTTCTCCAGTTTTTTTAGTCTCTCTAATTTTTTGAATTTGTCTTTAAGGCCCTCCACACGGGGGGGACCAGCAGTTGCCGTGGCAGTATGAGTGGGCATGCCCTTGGCTAGGTTCTCGAAGAGATCTGCTGCTATTTTGTCTCTATCCATATTGGTTAACTTGATTCCAAAACCAACGTGCTAGTTATGGATGCGTGATTTGTAAAAGTAGAAAAGCGGGGGGCAGCCTTAACTGGAAATCAATAGGCTATTGATATACTGGGAGGGTTTGAAGTATTCCAGAATAGGACAGGCGCACTCCCTAGTGGCCGCACATTATCGTGTTACAGAGTGTAAGATTCCAGGCAAGGGGGCGGGCGGTAATCCCTCTTAACCGCTCAAAGGTGGATTACAAATCCACACTAAATCGTACAAAAACAACAAGTGCCCCTGCTCTAGGAAAATATTATAAAGACTCGGTAAGTTCAGGTTGTGATACAGCAGTAAATTGCGCACATCAATGGTGTTTCAGAATCCACAGTAAGAAAGTTCAAAGGGGTAGAGTCTTTGTTATAGAAAACAAATTTATTGTTCCTCTTGTTCTGGCCAACACGTGTTTCATCGCAGGGAAACAGACTGCGAATCTTCAGGGCTGGGTATAGATACAAAAGATACATTTGTATGGTTGATTTAAAATGAGTGAGAAGGTGATTGGTGATCATTGGTGACATAGGGCGGGCATGCCATTGGGTGACATTGTCTAATAAGAAATGTGACTTGATATCTACGTTGTGACTGTGAGAGGTAGTGATTATTTATCGTGGCTATTCCGATTGTGTGGATGTGATCTTTAAAAATTGGCGTTTTTCTAAAGTTTATGAATGTTTTTT
The DNA here is from genome assembly GCF_964263255.1 of Lissotriton vulgaris. NCBI lineage: Eukaryota > Metazoa > Chordata > Amphibia > Caudata > Salamandridae > Lissotriton > Lissotriton vulgaris. Next base: position 63,978 of record NW_028250711.1, read on the forward strand.
AGAAGCAGACACATTAACCAGTATGCGTGAATAATATTGCAAATCAAAGACCTCAACTTACCAGAACCTACTGTGAAGAATTACACCATTCTGGATGAGGTCCTGTTTAAACATCAGGAAGAAATAAAAAACAGGAAGGCCAGACAAATAAAAAGAGATGACACAGATTACCGTAATGGTCGAATCTTCACTTATGATCGCAAATATGACTCCTTAGTACGACCTCACAACCCCAAAAAAAGTGGCAATATCTCATCCGCCCCTAGTTCTGTTTCATCCAGCAATGCTTCCCTAAATTCTGCGGGTATAAGCGAACCCGATCGGGATTTACTTGATACCAATAGTACTCCTTTTTTAGTGGAGCTAGAACGGATGCGCAAAGGGAACAAGACCCAACCACCACGAGATACTACAGATCAAAGACCCACAGAGGCAGTAGGGGTGGCAGACGAAGATTACAGAAAAAAACTGAGGTCAGGAACAGCAAGGAAATAGAGACCAAACATAACGAGGTCCAAGTGGTTAACCTCTCCTCTTTTCCACTGACTACTGATATGACTAATCTCCTTTCCAGGGGTCTAAACTTCAATCCCTTTTCAGTAGGAGACACATGCCAAACGGAAATAGATCTCTTTAAATTTGTACGGAACCTAAAATTGAAAAAGTTTTTTGCTGGAAAAACTACCAATACTAGAAATGTTAAGAATATTCCTGATGTATTAACAGAGAATGTGACTACAATAAAAGATATCCAAGCAATACATCTATTGTTATCTATTACCGAATGCGAAGATAGCCCCGTAGAGATGGGACAACTTCTAGAGGAATTGAACATAGACACAGATCTGGGGGTTGTTAGTGGGTTGAAAAACAAATCCACTTGGACACCAACTCTACCAGGTGGCAATAATATTGACATTTTTCACAAGCGTGTTCTTGAGGACATCAACAAAATCAACACAAAAAAACTTAACGAAACATTTGTATTTAAAGATAACTTAACCAAAGGCGAGCGCCTTGCCCTCACCACACTAACACAGACTTCCACCATTGTGATCCGCGAAGCGGATAAAGGAGGGAACATTGTAATTATGAATGCAGATGATTATAACAACGAAATACTAAGTCAACTAGCCGATACTTCTTGTTATGAACCGATCACACTCAACCCCATGGGCATCTTAACAAAATCCATTAATGACCATCTACACAAATGGAAAGAAGATGGCCTACTTAACGAAGACGAACTTATGTACCTTAAAGTACACAAACCAACATTTCCATGGTTGTACACCCTTCCTAAAATCCACAAAGATCTCCCCTTCCCACCAGGTAGACCAATTGTCTCTGGGATAGGGGGCCCTACCGAGAGATTGGCTGAGTATGTGGATTTGTTTCTAGGCCCGTTGGTCAAAAACCTACCCTCATTCATCCAGGACTCCAAGCATATACTGAGTGTACTAAATGACCTAGAATGGCAACCAAATACCACCATAGTAACTATGGACGTAGTTGCCTTATACACAAGTATCAACCCTGTCCTTGGTATAGAAGCCATAACACGAGTTTTGTCCAACAGACCAGCATCTTTGTGGGCTCACACTGACATGTTGATAACCATGATGACTCTGATTCTTAATAATAACTTTTTTATGTTTCAAAAAAACTGGTACCGGCAAAAACGTGGAGTAGCCATGGGCTCCAAATTCTCGCCTTCTTTTGCCAATCTGTTCATGGGGTCTTTTGAAACAGACCACATTTGGGGTACTAAGGGCAGTCAATACACTGACTCCATATTATTCTGGGGTCGCTATATAGACAACTGTATCTTACTGTGGACAGGCTCAGACGAACTTCTCCTAAGTTTCTTTGAACATCTCAACCATAACAATTGGGAACTGAGTTTCACGATGAAGTCAAGTAAAACCAAAATAGAGTTTCTGGACTTAGAATTCTACATTCTCAACAACGAACTACATAGTAAACTCTACAGAAAGCCCACTTCGTGTAATGCTATACTTCGAGCGGATAGTCATCACCCGCAACACCAAATTAAATCAATACCATTTGGGGAATTCCTCAGAGCCAGAAGAAACTGCAGTAATGACAGCGACTTGGTGGATACTTTACAAGACATGGAACGGAGATTCGAAAAACGTGGATATCCCCAATCCATCCTGTCCACAGCGAAAAAGAGACTAAACAAAATCACGAGACCAGAGACACTTAAATTTAACAACTCGAAAAAGGCGAAATACTCCACAATAAGGATGATCACAGAATTCAACAGTCTACACAGATCAATCCGCACCAGCATGACCAAACACTGGAACCTGCTTAAAACTGATCCAGTACTTAAGGAACTAATTCCCCCAACTCCACAAATAACTTTCCGCAGAGGTAGAACTCTGAAGAATAGACTCAGTCCCACCGTTCCAAGAATAGACACAACTCCGGACTGGTTGACACAACGCAATAAGGGCTTCTTCAAATGCGGTTTCTGTGTAATGTGCAAATGGGCTAAACATAAGACTACAAACTTCACTGGTCCCAATGGAGATACGTATGACATCAGAACAAATATCAATTGCATTACAAAATATGTAGTTTACATAATTGAGTGCCATTGCGGAAAACAATATGTGGGTAGCACAATAAGAAGTCTGAAAGACAGGATCTCTGAACATATGAGAGCGATACAAAAACAAGACCCAAAATATCCCGTTGCTTTACATGTGGCGAAATGTCAGTCAACCATTGAAGATTTCCGCATCAGCTTCTATGGCATCGAAACAGTACCCACTCATATCAGGGGTGGTAACCGAGAGCTAACTTTGAGACGCAAGGAAGCGACCTGGATTATGCGTCTTCATAGCATAGAACTGGGCTTGAACTACGACCCTGAGATGCAATATTTCTTAGGTGATTAAGACAAATCAAAATAGTCCTTACAATGATACAGAACATCTCCTGGACCCCAATTCCCCTTTACAATAGGGACATTTTCTTCAAAAATAAGACTAATGTTTGTATTTACACTACACTATGTATACTTAATGTGTGCTCTCGTACGCCTTTTTCTTTTTGTTACTTGACAGAAAGTATGTAACTGTATATACTCACTGGAATATTACTTTTTATAATTTCAAATATGTATTTTGCTGTTGAAATCGTCTGTTTAATATCACATACACAACACTAAATACTACCACTATCAATACCAAGTATCAGCATAAATAACCAATATAATTTTTTCCTGCTCCTAATACTCTCATTCTACTGGATGCCAACCGGGCTGACTCCTGGTTTTAACTGGCTAAGCGAACTCGCTTTTGAATGTGTGCTCCCTTTCTCATTCACCTTGCTTTAATCGACATATTAACTGATTCTTGGTTTTTCATATTTCCACTCCAACCATTAGAACGCCGAGGCTCAAATTTCTTTTCTTTTACCTTGAACAAATTCTTTTCTATTGACTCACCCAACCCGATTCTAGAATACAGTATTTTTTCTAAAATCGACCAACGTTTCGTCTTAACAAACGACACGTTACCGTTCTAGTGTCTCTAAGACTGAAAGAGCAAATTTCCGGAAGTAGCTTAAATAGAGATCCTCACTTCCTGTCAGGTGACCGTTTTACGAAGAACGGCACCGGGAACTACAGGAGGGAGATCGAATTTTCTGAGGTAAGACAACTCGCCTCTGATACTAATAATTTTCTTCCATTTCCGGTAACATACCGCATTACATTGAGAAAAGATTACACCACTCGTGTTTTTCTTTTCTTTTTTCGCTTTACAGGTGTACCCGCCTTAAATACCCGTTTTTCAGCGCAACAGCTTTAAAACTCTTCTCCTCCCGGGCAAGGTCTTTCCTATCAAACGTTCTAAGGTATGGCTACTTAGCATTGGTTTGTCTATATAGTAATAGCTCCCATAAGGTGTTTAAGTGACATGGTATACATGACCATCACTTTTCTTAAACGTTTCTGTTTCAAATTATGTTTTCCTGTAGGAATCACCTGACCACGCTTTTTTAGCGCAATATTAATACTCTTGGCCTTAACACTACTTCCGGTTTTGCTATCCAAAGGGTGAGTTTTATACCGATGTCTTGGATATATATTTTTTAGGATTAGATTTATATTCAGCCTCACAACGACCATATCCCATAATTCATCCTCTGTAACGTCTTAAATGCGTGTACGTATCAAACACGAGGTAATTCGTATTTGGTGTTCTAACCTTGAATACACAAGTGCTTTTTCCAAGCAAACTCCGTGAAATTATTACCCTCCTTTTGTGCAAGTCTGGCGCTCACATTAACCAGTGACGCTTCTCACGAACGTTGTCTCAGCACAACTTCGCAAGAGATACTGGGGATATCTATCTAACATGGGAACGAGCAGTAAGGCTCGATTACCCTTTTAATTTCATGGTGCAATTTTCAAAAAATCCATTAAACTGAGATGAAAACAGACTAACACATCGCCTTCTGTACATAGAATAACACTATTCGCTCCTACATGGTGTATTATATGGAATTGTCAACTTTTTTATTTGTTAAACCTTCTTTTGTCAATACAATTGACAGAATTATAACACTAAAAAGTCACTACCAGTCACAATGAGGCATGCACTCGCCTACAAGCACGGACACCTTTTCACTCGGTTGTCACATCTTGCCATATTCCCGTATCTTAACTTTCCCCTTTGTTTGCAATATTATTCACGCATACTGGTTAATGTGTCTGCTTCTAAAAAACATTCATAAACTTTAGAAAAACGCCAATTTTTAAAGATCACATCCACACAATCGGAATAGCCACGATAAATAATCACTACCTCTCACAGTCACAACGTAGATATCAAGTCACATTTCTTATTAGACAATGTCACCCAATGGCATGCCCGCCCTATGTCACCAATGATCACCAATCACCTTCTCACTCATTTTAAATCAACCATACAAATGTATCTTTTGTATCTATACCCGGCCCTGAAGATTCGCAGTCTGTTTCCCTGCGATGAAACACGTGTTGGCCAGAACAAGAGGAACAATAAATTTGTTTTCTATAACAAAGACTCTACCCCTTTGAACTTTCTTACTGTGGATTCTGAAACACCATTGATGTGCGCAATTTACTGCTGTATCACAACCTGAACTTACCGAGTCTTTATAATATTTTCCTAGAGCAGGGGCACTTGTTGTTTTTGTATTTCTACCATGCCCCCTTTGCATCTTTTGCACACTTCTTTTTCAGTTTTCTTGTGCCACTGTTCTACCGAGAGACAAAATGGCTGCCAACACTTCCTGGTTTGGAGTATTGACAGACAGTTGACAGCCAATTAGCATGCAGCTCGTGCTCGTAATGTAATGCGGACGGCATGCGTATGGGTCGTCTATAGATATATCTATGATTTTATTTTTGATTTTCTTAGAAACTACTGAACAGATTTACACCATTTAAAGAAAAGCGCATTCTGCAAACCAAACTCTACCGTTTTGCCAAATTTGGTGTAATTCCGTTCAGCATTTTGGGCTGTAGCAGTGTCTAAAGGTCCTTATGGAAAATTGCATGGGCAAAACACGTTGTGGGACCCCCCTTTTTCTCGGCCCCTACTTCAGGAATCACCTCCAAACTTTCAGGGAAGAAGCGGCACGCCTCATCTTCTTTGAGAATTTCCCAAAGATTCGTCAACCGTCTCCAAAGTTATACCAAATAGAATGGTGCAGATTTCCTATGAAAACTAGGTCCAAACTATAACTTCCTACTGGCGACCACCAGTAGGTGAAGGAGGGAGGAGGGCTATATATTCCTATAATGTCATGGCGCCAAAACAGATTGACAAAGCCTGCTGCGCAGGCGAAACCCGTCTCTCCTTTTCTGCAGGGTCGTGGGTGACCTGAATAATAATAAATAAGCCTGATCCATACACGCCTCGTGTACGTGCCTCTTCTTCCTTGCTGTAGAAGTGGTTTCCTTCATATATATATATATATATATATATATATATATATATATATATATATATATATATATATATATATATATATATATATATATATATATATATATAAATATATATGTGTGTGTGTGTACATATATATATATAGCATGGCTTCATAAATGAGGCCTTCAGCCTTCAACTCCAGCCTGTATCTTTTCTTACCCTTCCACAGCTCCGTTCCTTTTCAACATTTTCTTTGAATATCAACATTCCCTATATTCACTCTTCTTTTTCTTACTTTTCTTCCCAACATTCACGTTCTTTCAGTCCCCCAGTTCACTTCCTTTCTCCTCTCATACCTTTCTGTTCTTTCTTACTCATTTTCCTTTCCATTATCAATGCACTCCATTTCACTTACTCTTTTTCATTTTTTAAAGAATATAGCTCTTTGATGAGAATTGGAGGTAGTTCTGAAAAGAACTTTTTGTTTTCTTCTTTTTTCAAAACAGGAACAAAAACAGGGAATGGAAACTGCTCAACAGGAGCAAAAAGAACAAAAAAAATTAGGGGTGGAAAGGGCAGCGATGGTTTTCCAATGCTCGAACCATGAGCTGTACACTTTGTTCTCCAAAGGTAAGGAGTTGATTGCAGTATCTGCATCTGAAGACACCATGGTTAAAAGCAGGTTGAATATTTGGCACGAGCTCCTGCGATTGCCCTCTCCCAGAAGTAGTTGCTCCTCCGGTGGATGTAGAGGCCCCATCACTGGGAACCTCTTGTGCCAGAGCCCTGACACTTTCCCGGGCAAAATTCTGGGGGTGCTTCCTCTCTACAAGCCGGATCATCGTGAAGTTTCCAAATGATTATTTTTTTAAGGGGTTACCCCGTGACAGGACTTCTTTGCAGATCCTGCACTCCACTTTTGGAGCATTCACCTTTTTTTGGTTAGGTGGTATTTGAAAAAATTTCCAAATAAAATGTTCCTTCACCTTTCGTTGAGGAGGCTCTTCATTGATGAATTCAGGTTCTTCATCACTGCTGTATTCTCTGGCAGCCATGGTAAACCAAGAAAGATCCAGGAGCAAAAAACAGGTCTTTCAGTCACAAAAGTGAAAGAAGAAGTGAAGGAAATGGGTGGGGATTTCATTCTTTGTTAAAAAAAAATGTAAGCAACCAATGAAAAGTGTTATTTTAAGGTCACATGACTTGACGCGCTGACGCTGCGCTCACCGGAGCGCTTCCGGGGCGCATACGTGGCGCGAACGTAGGCGCTTCCGGGGGCGCATACGCGGCGCGAACGTATGCGCTTCCGGGGCGCATACGCGAGGCGAACGTAGCTGCTTCCGGGGGCGCTTTCGTTGCACGCCGAAGTGACTTCATCATAGTTTTACGGAAATGCAAAATCATTCTCATTTCCTTATAAAAAAAAAACTGCTTTTGTTTGTATGGTACGAAATGTTTTTTGTTTTTATTAACTTTTCATTCATATTGTTTTTCACAAACAAAAGTAGCGCTCTGGGTGCGCTTTCCGGAGAGCTTACCGGAGCGCGCACCCAGAGCGCCCCAAGAAAAAATGATTAAAATAAAAAAAATTCAAAATTACTACTTACACAAAACAGCAAATTGTAAAAAAACAACATAGGTTGGAAACTCGATATAGAAAGGAATTAGCATTTAAAAAACCTATGAAATTCACTGAAAAAAACATAGGTTTCACACCAGTCATAGTTAGGAATTAGCATTTAAAAAACCTATTAAATTCACTGAAAAAACCATAGGTTTCACAAAAGTTATAGTTAGCTGGAAATTTTACTGACATAAAACCATTGAAATTCCCACGTTATAGTTAGTTGGACTCACTATAACTTGCGCGCCTGCAATGCACTGCTGATGACGTCACATATTACATCACTCATGACATGGTCAGTGACATCACTCATGACATCACTGATGACACCATCCTTGTGACAGAGTGAGAGACCTCCTTTCAGTGTAATGTAAGCCTTGAAACACATATTTAAAAATAGTATTTAACATTTTCAAAAAAATGGAGATACCCATACCAGTTACAACAAACAATTCAGTAATTCCACCATCTATATACACATCCACTCATTCACCAACAGTTCTATATAGTCACTCATACATATACTCACTCATTATATGTAGTGATAGACCTATACATCCTGTTACACTTCGACAGTCATCCAAAAGTTACTCACACACATATTCACACATGCAAAAAAACTATTGAACATCCATGTATTTGTATATACAGCAATACACACACTACCACTTTACTTCTAAGAATACTTACACATACTTACTCTCTTAAACAATCACTTATAGAAACACATACTTATTTAAACAGGAACTCTTATAATCTCTCACTCTCACATATACTCACTTTTATAAATCAATACTCACATATACTAGATTAAAACATATGTCGTTACTGAAAAAGACAATAGTGAGACAGTCGTTTACTCACTAACATACACATATACACACTCATCCATCCATACAGTCCTGTACATATGCTGTCTTCAAAACACATACAAACAGTGAGTCAGTCACCAACCCATACAGCCACTTATACACAAAGTGAAACACTGATACATACATTTCAATATTTAAAAGTTACTTGCTAATATATGTATTCACTAAGATACACTTAATAAGGCAGTTAACCAATCAATTCTTTTAAAAACAAACATCCATTTACACACTTATTTAACCATTTATTCTTCCATCGTACTTTACAAATACATATATAAACATATATATGTTTTTCAGAAAGACACACGTTCACTGGATGGTGTCATCAGTGATGTCATGAGTGATGTCACTGACCATGTCATGAGTGATGTAATATGTGACGTCATCAGCAGTGCATTGCAGGCGCGCAAGTTATAGTGAGTCCAACTAACTATAACGTGGGAATTTCAATGGTTTTATTTCAGTAAAATTTCCAGCTAACTATAACTGGTGTGAAACCTATGGTTTTTTTAGTGAATTTATTAGGTTTTTTAAATGCTAATTCCGAACTATAACTGGTGTGAAACCTATGGTTTTTTCAGTGAATTTCATAGGTGTTTTAAATGCTAATTCCTTTCTATATCGAGTTTCCAACCTATATATATATCCAAGAAAACACTCTCTCTCTTTCCTCACAAGACAACAAGCCGAGGCCCAGTTTGCTTTTTAAGTGAATTTATTTAGGCAACAACACCCAACGCGTTTCGCAGCCTTCGCCGCTTGCTCGTGAGCCCGCTTGCTCGTGAGCCCGCCCATTTTAACCTCACTTTTTTTAGATCATCACTCCACAATTGATATACCGTTCCTATTTTTACTGATCTCCTAATTCCTTCCACAACTTTGTTTTGCTGAAGAGGCGCTTTTCGTTGATGTAAGTAGTCTAATATTTACAAAAATTTAAAGTTTCTAGGAAAGAAAAGTGGTCTTTTAGCTCCTCAAAAGATTTACAAGTCCCTTCCTCCTTAAACATATCCCCTAGCCATCTAACCCCTGTGGGCTGCCAAATTGTGGCCATATCATCAGAAAATATGCCTGGAAGAGCGTGTAGTAAGATATTTTCCCTATCGCCATTCTATTAATGAACCATTTCCAAACCTTAAACGCGCCCACCGCTACCTTGAAGCGAGTCCATTTGTAATAACTCCCATCGATCTCCTTAAATAGTGATTGTTTCGCAAATGGCCCTAATTCCATTTCAAAAATAGAAGGGGCGTTAGCCACATCAGCTTCTGTCTCTCCAGCAATCAGCACCCTCATCTTCAATAAAAAGCAAGTTACATAATACAAAAAAAAGTCCGGGACCCCAATCCTCCCCTTACATGCGGTAAAGTTATAAACTTCATTGCCTGTCTCGGTCTCCCTGGGCTCCAAATACATTTTACCGCACCTCGCCTGCAGGGCCTGTATCTTATCCTTAGTGATTTCTAACGGTATTGACCTAAATAGATATAGCACTTTTGGTAACACGATCATTTTTACAACGGTAAAAGCGACCAATAATTCCTAATTCTTTTCATCAGTGTGTTCCAATTAACCTCCACTAATTCTGTCATATTTGCCCTCAGTTGAATACCTAAATATGTTGCCTCCTTCACCACTCTCCCATCCTGCCATCCTACAGTCTCAGAGCAGAGAATCTGCGTTTTTGACTCGTTCAATTTATATCCCGCCACTAGCCCAAACTCCTTCACAAACCGCTCAATTTCTTTAATAGCAGTGCCGAGGTTTACCGTTATCACCCCAATGTCATCAGCATAAGCAAAAACGGAAAAATAATACTCAGCCACTTGATAAGGTGGGATCAAAACACTCTGATTCAACTGTTCAATAAAAGGATTAATGTAAAGGGCAAACAAAAGAGTGGAGCATGGGCACCCTTGACTTGATGTCATTTGAGATGTCATCAGTGATGTCATGAGTGATGTCACTGACCATGTCATGAGTGATGTAATATGTGACGTCATCAGCAGTGCATTGCGGGCGCACAATTTATAGTTAGCTGAACTAACTATAACGGGGGAATTTCAATGGTTTATGAGTAAAAATGTCCAGCTAACTATAACATGTGTGAAACCTATGTTTTGTTCAGTGAATATATATATATATATATATATATATATATAGCGACAGATTTCTTCTTTCCACGTTAGGTAGAGTAAAGACCACGGCACAGCAACAGATGGATTTCAGCGCTTTATTTACACACCAGTGCAAAAGATAACGGGCATCAAATGGACGGTCTACGCGTTTCGGCTCCTGCCTTCCACTGGACCATCAAAGATACAATGCAAGTCAGGAAATAGAAGATGCAGCCCACTTGTGCTAGATGTTTCTAAATCTATGTCAATAAAATATTTGTTCATCAGCAAACTTCCATAGATAGAAGGGAAGATGGGGGCAGTAGCCCCCAATCTGCGCCCGGGGGGGGCAGAAAGCCCACTAGAAGCCAGGGATTTTTTGAGGGCAAATTAGTTAGGGTGGGGGCGGTCAAAACTGGCATGCAAATGCCCCCACCCCACCACAATTGCAGCCTTTCTTCCCGGGAGGGGGGGACAAAAAGTCCACTAGACGCCAGGGATTTTTTGGGGGGCAATTTGAATTGGGAGGGGGGCTGTCCAAAATGGGCATGCCAATGTCCCCACCACCGCCTGCAAAATCTCCAGTCTTCCTCCCCCTGGGGGGCATATTGGGCCAGTAACCCCCAATCTGCCCCCGGGGGGCAAAAAGCTCACTAGAAACCAGGGATTTCATTTCATTCATGTGGTTGTGGGGGCTGCCCAAAATGGACATGACAATACCCCCAACCCCTCCCCCCCTGAAAAATTCAAGTTTTCTGCCCCCTGGTAGATCAGATGGGGGCACAAGTGAGGTATCATTTTATTTGGGAGACTAAGGGGAATGCTGTGGGGTAGGACATTTGTGCCGGCATGGTAAACCCACCCAAAAATATGTGGAACATTTGATTTTTTTCCAGCAAAATGTGAGGTTTGTAGGGCATTCTGGGTAGGAAAACGTTGGGAATCCACGTAATCCATACCTCGCTGGACACCCCTTGGGTCTAGTTTTCAGAAATGTGTTGGTTTGGAAGTTTCCCAAGAAGGCCACTGAGCCTGGACCCAAAAACCCAGGTGACCCCCTTGCAAAATGAGGTTGTTTTGGGATAGGTCCTTTTGATGTCTCCTCAATTTGTTTTGGACCCTTGCCTGTCACAGTTACTTGACCCACCCACGTGAGTGAGGTATCATTTTTATCAGGAGACCTGGGGAAACACTGGGTGGTAGGAAATTTGTGGATCCACGTAGATTCCAGAACTTTCCCACACAGACATTTGAGAAACAAGTGTTTTTTCCAACTAAATTTGATGTTTGCAGGAGATTCTGTATGAGGAAATGTTGGGGGACCCATGCAAGCCATACCTCGCTGGATCCCCCGCGTGTCTAGTTTCCAGAAATATGTGGGTTTGGTAGGTTTACTGTTGTGATGCTTCTTCAATAAACAGCCTTGCAGGAGGAAGATTAAGGTAAGTTTTTTACCAGAACACAACCTGGTATCTGACCACAACGACAGTCCAGTGCAACTGCCGACTGTACAGTGTTGTCAGCCTAACATACTTTTAAAGAACTGTATTCCAATGTAGAATTCTACAATTTCACTAGACACCCTCACAAGACACAAACACACACACAAAGCACCATCATAACATATCCTCTTTCTTAGTAAACAAAAGAAAACAATTAAATAAAATAGGCAAACAAACAAACAAAAAGCGATAATTAAAATGTAACATTGTCTTTATGATATGTAGGTGGTCTGCGCACTCTATGTTCAAGATTAACTCCATCCCCATTTTCCTTGTCACCACCAAGCAACAACTGAGGCAAAACTTCAATGTACAGTTGTGAACAACTATTGTAAGATAAGCCAGGAATGAACATGGCACCTGAGAATCATCATCTTCACAAACCTGTTTGACACAAAGACATCCCTTTTGATACAATGCCACTCTCCTTAGATTCCACCTTTCACCACCATCAAGAACATCAAAGAACTTTCCTACGCTGACAACACAAAAATTAAATTTGTTCAACCCAGCTTTGACTCTGCCATATTTCACTTTAACCCAGTCACCTATTTCAATCTTATCTCCAACAACTTCAGGAACACTTTCACCTCCAGAATGCACCCAATCCTTCAACCATGCAGATACTAATCTTGAACCTGGAAGACGTCCTCGCAAAGCTGAAAAGGGGACTTTAAAGTGACACTATGAATAGTAGTTCTATAAGACCAAATCATATACTCAACAATGCATCTGGGAGATACACCATTAGCTACAGTAAGTTGGATGGTGCCTTTAATTAATCTGTTTAACATTTCTGCAATACCATTACCCATGGGATTGTAAATTGAAGTGCACAAGTGTTTAACTCCCCACTTTTCAAAAAAACACTTCATCTCATTGGAAATGAACTGTGTACCATTATCTGTCAAAATCATATGTGGAATACCTTCATGCAGAAAAAGACCTTCAAGTACTTTAATGGTAGAAATTGTGGTAATGTGTTACATGAATTCAACACATAGTCATCTAGAATGAACATCAACCACCACAGCAGCATAACGCATGTCGCCCGGCAAATCAGATAAAGGACCTATAAAATCGAAACAAAAGTTAAACCAGGGTTTGCCTGAATCGGAGATTTGACCCATGCTACTCTGAATACCAATTTTTTAAAATCTTTTTTCACTCTCTTTGCAGGATTTACAAACTTGTACACAGGTTTTAATCTGTTCATCCATCCCTGGCCACCAAAACTCTTGTTTAATCCTTCTGATGGTCATTCCTTTATCTAAGCGGCCCTCATTACCAAAGTAAAAATAAGTTATCTAAACCACAAGGTGGCACCAAACAGCCTTCTCTCATAATTACATCAGAGCCAGAAGGAGACAATTCGTCTAACAGTTCCTAAAAAGGTCTGACCGAAATAGGTACCATGCTCTCACGAGAATCACCTTTTTTTTTATCAACTAAACCACTTCTTGTAACGTAGATTCCGATTGCATTTTGCTCTTCCATTCAGCTTTGGAGAAATCACCTAGAGAACATTCACAAACATAATTCACTGAGGCAACAGCTTCCTCATTTTACAAGTTACCAGAAAGATGTTTATCAACACGCTCCCAATCCACATACATGCGAGATAAACAGTCAGCTTGAATATTGCGCCAACCCTAAATACACACAACATCATAAAGATACTCTTGCAATCTAGCTGCACATCTAGCAAGGCATGCAGAACCCTTTCCTGCACCACCAGCAGACAGAATTTTCATCAAAGGCTTGTGGTCTGTTCTTAAGATGAACTTCACTCCCCACAAATACACTCTAAAATGTTCAACTCCCCAGGCTGCAGCAAGAGATTCACACGCTATTACAGAATAGTTTCTCTCGGCCGGAGTAAGAGTACTAGACGCAAATGCAATAGTCTTTTCAATACCTTGCTGCAACTGGAAAAATACCACGCCAATCCCTGTAAGACTAGCATCTATAGTAAGATATGATTTACATGCAGGATCAAAAGGAGACAAAATCCCTGCGTTACAAATTTCATTCTTGATACGATGAAAAGAGTAAACTTGTGCCCATTCCCACACAAACTTATTTCCTCTTCATAATAAAACTCTTAATGGCTCAGAAATATCTGCAAAGCATCTAACAAATTTTGAATAATATTCAACCAGGCCCAAAAAGGAACTGAGTTGATCCTTGTCTTTAGGAGGAGGTGCATTTTCAATGGCATCCAACAAATTCTTCTTAGGGAAAATCCCACCACTTGAAATGGTGTAACCAAATATTCAATCTCTTCAGATAAAAATACACATTTGTCTTTGTTGACAGTTAACCCAGTGTTCTCCAATTTCCATAATACCTGGCGTAAAACCGCATTATGTTCATTAACAGTCTTGCCAGACAGAAGGATATCGTCTTGAAATATACTACACCTAATAACCCTTCAAACATATTTGACATCATGCGTTGGAAAACACTCGGACCGAGGCTAGGCCAAATGGCATTCGTGTAAACTGAAATGTTCCTTCTGTTGTGATGAACGCAGTAAGTGGTTTGGACTCTGGGAGCAACCTGATTTGATGGTAAGCACTTCTGAGATCTATCTTCGAAAAGTGCCTACCACCACCCACTGACTGTAGGAGTTCATTGATATTGGGAAGGGGAAAAGTGTCAACAACTATGTCCTGATTAAGTGACCTGAGATCAATGCTAAATCTAAGGCGACCATCAGGCTTAAGTGTCAAAACAACTGGAGAAATCCATGGGGATGCTTCAACAGGCTCGATAACCTTATTTTTCAATAAATCATGAAGCAATTCTTTGAGACCTTGTCTTACTGACAACTGTACTTTCCTAAGTTTGTTTTGGATTGGCGTGGCATTGGGTTTTAAAATATTTTTGTGTAAATAATATTTAACACAACCCAATTTGTCTTCAAAAAACCCACGTGCATCATTCAAAATATCCCCAATTTTCATATCATTATCAACCACCATAACACAATTGAGTGACCTAGGGTTGATAATGATATGCAAATCAAATTGGTGCATCCACCCCAAAATTGGTGGACCATTTTTGGCAATATATACTTTCCCTTCAACACTCATAATTCTAAAAGTGATGGTCCCAAACATATAGCCCAAAATATCAATGGTTTGACCTTGATAGCCTACTGGACTAATGTATTTTTCTGATAAAGTTACCCCTTTCCACAAAGAAGTGACCAAAGACTCAGGAATTATTGTGAAGAGAGAGCCTGAATCACATCACAAATAAGCCAGAAATTACCACACAACTAAGCAATCCAACGAGGTGCACAAAGGAATCAAGAAAAGAGGAGTCACCGATCATCAGGTTGTGTACAAAGCCCAGGAACACAATTGAAGACACAGGATCAACATTAGGTAATTGTCACCAATATTGTTGTGATGCTTCTTCAAAAAATAGCCACGCAGTAGGAAGATTGAGGTAAGTTAATTACCAGAACACAACTTGGGATCTGACCACCTCGAGAGTCCAGTGCAACTACCGACTGGCGTGTGTCGTCAGCCTAACATTCTTTTAAAGAACTGTATTCCAATGTAGAATTATACAATGTTCACGAGACACAAACACACACACCAAGCACACATCATAACATTTACCAAGATGACCGCCGAGCCCCGGGCCAAAAAACTCAAGTTGATTAGTGATAAGTAATTTGGATGTCGCCTCAATAGATTTGCCCTCGCCTGTTGCGTGTCCTTGACCCACCCATGCAAATGAGGTACCATTTTTATCAGTAAACCTGGCAGAATCCTGGGTGGGAGGAAATTTGTGGATCCACACAGATTCCAGAACTTTCCCACACCGAAATTTGCGGAAAATGTGTTTTTTTCACAATATTTTAGGTTTGCAAGGGATTCTGGGCTATAGAACCTGGTGAAAGGCAGTCAAGTCACCCCATACAAGATTCCCAGGGGTGTCTGGTTTTTAAAAATGTATAGGTTTGCAAGGTTTCCCTAGGTGCCGGCTGAGCTGGGTTTCAAAAACTACAACTAGGCACTTTGCCAAAAAAGGGTCATTTTTCACTGTGAAATTGTGGTGTGTCCATGATGCGTTTCCTGTCACGGGCAATATTCCTACCCACAAAAGTGAGGTACCATTTTTCTTGGAAGACTTAGGGGAACGCGGTGTGGGTGAAAATTTGTGGACCCACACAGAGGTTTGCAAGGGGTTATGAGTAAGAACTTTTCACCACAGAAATCTGAGGAAAATGTGTGTGTTTTTTACAATTTTTTAGGTTTGCAAGGGATTCTGGGTATCAGAACCTGGTGAGAGCCAGTCAAGTCAAGGTAGGTTTCCAAAGATGTCCGTTGAGCCCTGGGCCAAAAAACTCCTGGGACCCCCATTGCAAAAACAGGTTGGTAGTTTTGATTTTGCCTCATTAGGTTTTGGGCCCTTGCCTGTCGTGGATCCTTCACCCACCCACGTAAATGAGGAACGATTTTTATTTGGAGCCCTGGAGTAATGCTGGGGGGGAGGATATTTGGGGATCCACGAGGATTCCAGAACTTTCCCATACAGAAATTTGAGAAAAATGTGTTTTTTTGACAATCTTTTAGGTTTGCAAGGGATTCTGGGTAACAGAACATGGTGCAAGGCAGTCAAGTCACCCCATCCTAGATTCCCCTGTGTGACAAGTTTTTAAACATTTATAGGTTTGCTAGGCATTCCTAGGTGCCAGCAGAGCTGGGGTTAAAATAGTCCTTACCAACTGGAAGGACACCTCCAAAGCTACCTTCAAGGCGTGGCTCAACTGGGTGACATTCTTGAGAGGAGTGGACCACACAACCCTACGTAACACACCATGGAGAAATCTCAATAGAGGAATGTGGGCCTCTCTAGATAGATTCCTAGACCCGTATGACCCACCTTGAATGAGCTGGTGAATAGCAGTGGCAAAACCCAACACCTCTCCTCCGCTTGGAGCAAGACACCCCCACCAGCCTCTTCCCCCTAGAATCTTACCTCTCTGTCCCCCTCCTTTACTTTGCCCCAGAGTAGACAATGAGACAGGGGACTGTTCCAGCTCATAATACACTACAGCCCGACCAACACCCCCAACTTAAAACGCCATCGGATATATGTTCTATGCTACATGTTTTACGATAGTCTATCAGGAACCTTCAATCCATGTAATTCATGCTCCCAACATCTAAGTCAAAGGAATGTTACCATGTATGGGCAGGGCAAATTGTTTAAATGTTGATTTTCTTTTGTGTCTGTTTAGAAAACCCAATAAAAATATATTTAAAAAAAACTCTGCAGGCACTTTGCAAAAAAGGGTAATTTTTCATTGTGAAAATGTGGTGTGTTCACATTGTGTTTTGAGCCATTTCCTGTTGTGGGCACTATGCCTACCCACACAAGTGAGGTACCAATTTTATCAGGAGACTTAGGGTAATTCAGATCTGTAAAGCAATTGTTATTAGCTATTGACTTTTGATGCATTTCTGCCTTCCAAATGAAAGACAATGTATAAAAAAGAAGTCAATTTGAAAAATGACTGATAATTCTCATGCTAGTATGAGTATTCCCGATTTCGGAAATGTGCAAATATCTTCTGTTTCTAAACTCTATATTTTATTCCCTTTTCAGAAATACGTGGATGTGTTTCATACCAATTTTTCCATGTATACGTCTTCCCACAATAATTGCTATATACCCGGTACATAACAAAAAACCATTGCAAGTTGTTGCTCAATTTTTGTCTCTGAGTTCGTCAGGTTTTTGGTGAACCTGCAAGTCCTATATATACACACAACCAGTAAGGTCTAGCAGATGTAACGGTATATTGATTTTAAAGAGCTGTCATGATTAGAAGAAGTTACTGGTGAAAACGTTGCCTTAAAATGCTGTTTTTTTCAACAATTGTTCAATTTTACCTACATTTAGCTGTTAGGTTCTATAAAGAAATCTGTATGGATCTACACAAATGACCCCTTGCTGAATGTAGAATGTTTTCTACTTTTTAAAAATGTATAGTATTCTAATGCATGCTATGGGAATGGGCAACCACAGCAATTATGTTGTATTTCAGTTAAGAGAGCACAAACATCCCCCAAATGTAACAGAAATAGATGTAAGAGAGAAATTGCCAGAAATAAGTGAGGTTTTCACTATCTCCCATGAACCCACAAGCAAAATCCTTAAAGATATACTACTTAAAGTCCCAAAACAAATATCGGGCAACTACTGCCTATCCCCACTTTAAAATGCTTAATTGCATGATCTAAAAGAGCCACCATTGATACCACACTTGTTCCTAGACGATATCAAGACATGTACATACCTGAACACAACATTTCCCATAAATAATGAGGAACAGTACTTTTTACAGAGCAACATAAATATTGAAAAACGAATCCTAATATTCTGTACATCAGATAACTTACTAAACCTGAGACAATGTGATGATGAATGGCCCTTCAAATTGTGTTGACTACCATTCATTCAGATAAATACAATATAGTGAATATCAAAACACAAATATCCCTTTTATAAATGCTCTAGCTTCAAATAAACAAAGGAACACCTACTGCAAGCTCCTAAACCACATAAAACCCAAAACAATCAATTACTGCCCCAAAAATAATCATAGACTTTGAGAAAGCCATGATTTAAATCAATTTAAAAATGCACCCTCCCACAGCCATACAAAGCTGTAACTATCAAAGAATGTGGAGACACCTCCAAAAAGTGTAGAATATTCTACTAGCAGCCAATTTGCCTTTTAAATAAAAATATGATACCACTAGCCAATGTCCATGCCACAGCAATAGCCAATTTAGGGAACAGGATACGTTATCTTTACTGAAGCAATGCCTGATAAGAGCTGCTGAAGCCTCCCCGGTGGTGCCTATAGTATCATTGGCCCATTGTAGTTTCTCATAATGTATTTTTTCAAGTTCCCCCCACAGGATATTTGCCGGCTAATGGGGAATACAGTTGACAGCAAGCTCTAGAATTTGTTGTGCTTTATCACATTCATTAATTTTTTTGATCTGGTATGATGTGATTAAGCCAGGTAGAGGGAGAGCTGCTGCTGGTTAATCATTTGTTGAGTATGTGTCAGATGAGTAATGAGTCCATACTATTTGGGGTTCTTGTTGATATATGTTGTGTAATATTCTTAGCCCAACAGAATAAAGTTCTGTTACCAGTGTCACTGCCTTTGCATCTTTGGACCTTTGCTTGTTGCCCCTACTGATTGCTTGGGGTCAACGCAGTGAGGATCCTGTTGTATAATCTAGTCATCACAGGAAAGGGCCACAGTAGATTCTTATTAATATCTCCTGCACCAAAATTTCCCAGTAAGTTGAGTCTTATAAACTGCCTAGTAGGATGTTTGACAGTTTAACTAACATTGATTTCCTGGATCTTGAGTCTGGGTGAATATATACATTGATTAATAAAAGAGATCTTTCAAGTTTCGTCTGCCACTTTGTCAGCTTGACCATTAAGATATTGTCATCACTTGATTCCACTAAGTTCATTTTCTATCTTAAGTGCTGCCACCACAAAAGTTGCCAGACCCCACTTTGGGTGAGCAAATCCCCTTATTTGATGTGCGAGGCTGAAAGAGCTACAAATCCATCAATGCGAAATGGCCATGTTGACCATGTATCCTGTAGCAATATAATTTGGTAATCCCTTAGAAAGTTTTTCAGTTTCTGATTGTGGCTTTTATTATACAAGCCGTTTATATTCCATAACTATAGTTTCATAAATGTGGTAATTTAAATTGTCTTGAGTCTTTGGGTGTTAACATGTCATCTTCATGATATGGCCCTAGGCATTACATTTCTCATTCATAAATCTGATGCACATATGCTTTTGCACACTCAGGGCCATATTACCAAGGTGAAGTATTGCCGCTTGTTCGGCAAATTGTGCAGAGAAAGCGGCGATACTTCTAGCGCCCTATTAACAAGGGCATGCTAACGCCTGCCTCAAGCCCACTTTGCATGTCAGCGAGAAACATCGCTAATGACAAGCAAAGTGTGCGTTCCCACGTCCAACCACATGTAACATGTGATTGGAGGTGGTAACACCCTATTACCAAGGCAGGCGTTGGGAGAAGGAGACCTGCGATAAACTCGTTTATCGCAGGTCTCCCAACGCCTGCTCTGATCAGGTGTTTAGGCATTGATAACATGGGGGTGTGGATCATAAAGCTGAATCCAACCCCCCATATTATCAAGGCACACATTAGCGCGTGACAACAACGCTTGTTTTCATGCGCTAATGTTCCCTATCTCCGGCTATCGCCGGATTTAATATCGCCTACGTGTTGCGCGTTGATAATGATGCGCTAACACGGCGATAAAATCCGGCGATAGGGAAATGTACGATGTGCATTTTTTAACGCACATCTTGGTAATATGGCCCTTAACGTTTTATATTTTTACCGTTAATATTTTTATGTTTGCTCCTTATCAAATTTAAACACATTTATATATCTATCTTGAGAGGGAAAACACCTGCAAGGGGAATGTGAATGCCCACCAACATTTGAGGCTGTAGTGTGCAACTCCCAAAACTACCAAAAACAGCAGCTCTATATTGTCAGAATGTCTGCAATCATATGTACGCCATTCGAACATATGATTCCTTTGCAGGAATTCACGTACCTGGGTCTGCTCTGCTGTGAGTGGTAGTTTGATTTTTGATTCCTACCAATTATTCAGACTTTAATTATATGCGCGTTTATGACAAAGGTTTCAAAAGTATATTTCTTTCCTTATTATACTTTTTAGTTGTTTAAGCATTCTTTGAACGTTCATCAATATGCACATTGTTTGTAGGCTTTGAAAGTTTTTAGATACATTGTTTGGTCCTGTTTCCGGAACACTTATTGTTTTTCCCAACATGATGTTGGTCTTCCAATACTTGTTGTGGAATTTTCTTCAAATAATTCTCCTTTTTCTGTCCTTTTCTCCTTCTTGATTTCTCAGGCATGATAAGTTTATTTTCATGTCGACAAACAATATCTGTAAAAAACAAATATCAATACAACCACATTGTATATAAAAAACATTTAACTACTTCCTTTTATAATCACCAATTGAACAGGTAATTGAAGTTGTAAATATAAGCGTGTATGTGGTTACAGGTCTGCATGTGCAATGGACAAGTGTTTGTACCAGTGTTTGTGTTAAACCCTAGGACATTGTATGAGTACTTAGGTACTGAGTGAATGATTAGAGTACCGCAAGGAGAGTGCCTGGGTGATTTTATAAGTGGGTGGGTTTTGGTGCAGTAAATGGGTTAATAAATGGTGCCCAATGCAAGGGGAGTGACAGGGTGTTTGCTGGAAGTGTCTGCACACTGACCAGGGAATTGAAAGAGTGAAAGACAAATGTGTAGGTAGTTAGACGACTGTACGCATAGTGGATTGGGTTTAAAGCAGTCAATGTGCTAAGACCTAAGTCATTGCATGAGTACCTGGCTACTGAGTGAATGATTAGAATACTGCAAGGAAACTTCCTGGGTGAATTTATATGTGGTTAGGTTTTGGCGCAGTGAATGGACTAGTACATGGTGGTAAATGGGCCACTAGAGGAGGGCAAAGGGAGTGGCAGGATGTTTCCTGGAGTCTATGGACACTGACTGGGGAATTGAAGGTGTGAAAGAGAAATGTGTAGGTGGTTAGAATACTCCATGCATAGTGGATAGGGGTTTGATTCAGTCGATGTGGTAAGTCCTGCATCATTGCATGAGTACTTGGGTACTGAGTGAATGATTAGAATACTGCAAGGAAACTGCCTGGGTGAATTTATAAGTGGTTGGGTTATGGTGCAGTGAATGGATAAGTACATGGTGCTGAAAGGTCACTAGAGGTGTGCAAGGCAGTGTCAGGGTATTTGCTGGAGTGTATAGACACTGACTTCGAAATTAAAGGTGTGAAAGATAAATGTGTAGGTGTTAGAGGACTGCATGCATAGTGGATGCGTGTTAGAAACAGTCTATGTGGTAAGGCCTGAGTCATTTCATGAGTACTTGGGTACTGAGTGAATAATTAGAATACTGCTAGGAAACTGCCTGGGTGAATTTATTAGTGGTTAGGTTTTGGCGCAGTGATGGGATTAGTACATGGTGCTGAATGGGTTACTGGAGGAGTGCAAAGTGAGTGGCAGGGTGTTTGTAGTATTGTATGGACACTGACTGGGGAATTGAAGGTGTGAAAGACAAATATGCAGGTGGTAAGAAGACTGCATGCATAGTGGATAGGTGTTTGAAACAGTCCATGTGCTCATGCCTGGCTCAGTGCTTGAGTACGTGGGTACTGAGTGAATAATTAGAGTACTGCAAGGAGAGTAAATAGCTAAATGCCTACTGTACACAACAAGAGGATAGAGTGAATGATTGTGCCACGATGGACACTTTAACGATCAAATTGCAGCTGTCAGGAAGAACACAAATGTCTTTTTAGATAGGATCTTCATTTAATAGTCTTTGTAGCCAGCCGACACGTGTTTCATCGCATGGGAATGTAATGATTCCGTGACTCCTCAGGGCTGTAGGTTTGAGGTAGCACACAAAAGGTTGCTAAGCCGGTGATAATTCCAACCCAGCCCCGCTCAAGACCAGGTTGTATATGAAGGTCCTTGTGGAGTACGCACAGTTCTAAAGGAAGAAACCCCAATGCAGGTTCTTGGTCATCAGATATTAGATGTTTGGCGGTGTAGACATTGGCAGAGTCTTCAGAAGAATAGTGCTCTGAGTTAGTTCCTCACAGGTGACATCCCGCAGGTCAGTAAATTAGAAGTAGGGGAGTGTGTGAACTCCCAGCTGTTCGGTAGCCCTGGTGCGGGGGATTGTATTGATTCAGGTTCCATGGGTAGCCGAGTGGGAAGCCGTGTTCCGGGTTGGTCCAAACCCGGAACACGGCTTCCCGCACGGCTACCTGTGGAACCTGAATCAATGCAATCCCCCACACCGGGGCTACTGAACAGATGGGAGGACAACTTTTTAAGCAATTCTAGTCCGCAAAGACATGAAGTAACCACGTGCTTCTGTCACAATGGATGCAGAAGTGGACAGAGACTCACAGTGTGATTCTAGACAAGCAAGACTGTTCCCTGTACTTTGGCACTACTAGTCTGGAAGGGGTAAGATAATTGCATACATTCTACACATTTCACTATTCCACTCTAGTGTGAATGCCTGCCTCATTCTGTGAAGGCATAAGCAATGACTGGGTTCAAACACTACTGAAATTTGGGAACATGACAACTTTTGAAGCACTTATTTGTCTGCAAACACATGAAGTAACCACATGCTTCTGCAACAATGGTTTCACAAGTACACACAGACTCACAGTGTGATTCTATACAAGCAAAACTATTCACTAGACTTTAGCAGGAGAAAGTCACTAGTCTGGAAGGGGTAAGGTGACTGCATACATTCTATACATTTCACTACTGCACTGCTAGTATGAATGCCTGAGTCATTGTGAAAATGCATAAGCAATCACTGGAATATAATACTACTAAAATCTCATAACAGAAAAGCTTTTTCAGCACTTATGTATCTGCAAAGACATGAGGTAACCACATGCTTCTGCCACAATGGTTGCAGAAGTACACACAGGCTCACAGTGTGATTCCAGACAACCAAGACTATTCCCTGGACTTTAGCAGGAGATACACAGTACTCTAATTAAAAACAAAGGCACCACATACAACACCTCACAAATTAATAACTCACCTTCCAAATTAATTAGTAGATTAAGAACTATCCGAATCACACACCAGATTTTCTTATAGAGAATGTCTGTAGT
This sequence comes from Lissotriton vulgaris, assembly GCF_964263255.1. Lineage (NCBI taxonomy): Eukaryota > Metazoa > Chordata > Amphibia > Caudata > Salamandridae > Lissotriton > Lissotriton vulgaris. Next base: position 87,865 of record NW_028250711.1, read on the forward strand.
ACACTGCTCTAAGCAAAATCAAAACAAGGCAAACGTTCCCTCTCATTCTGCACACATATACAAGTACATATCAAATCACATTGCTTCCCACATTAATTCAAAAGCTAAAACACCTTTCTATTGGTTACACATTTCAACCTTTTCCAATTGACATAACTTTGAACCCTATTCCCAGTATGCTTAATGCCTGTTACAATAGTAACAGTTTATGGAACACTCAAATGAACACAAAGGTCACAAGTTCAGCACACAATTTTGCAAATCCAAACAGCAAGTGTGCTTGACTTTTCAAAATATCAGCTTATCCTATGTAATGTTCCTTTCAAACAGTTTTCATTAACCACTAAGAAACATGCTATAATGTTCTCAAACAGCCAATCATGTCTCTCTTTATTTTTAAACTGCATCTTATCCACCATTTTAGAAAAATCTTTGTTTTTAAACTGTCCATTTCACATACAGACACCTTCTGACTGCATCCAGACCTCCCTTCAAGATCCTTAGAGTGTGGATTGTGGGACACAGCTATTCATTCTGGAGCCAAAGTTATGCAGAAAACAGAGGTATTGTCAAAGACCTAGTTTTGCTAAATGTAGACATTAAATGGATTGGACAGAGAGGATTAAAGTGGCAGCAATTGATGCCATTGGTTAAATCTTTTTTGCATCTCCAACACCCTGACCTCATAATTGTGCACTCTGGTGGCAATGACCTAGGCATTTTGACTGGGTTAGGTCTGGAAATGCTTATGAAGCACACCTTTGGAGAATTGATATCACGTTTCCCCCAAACTGCCTTTGTCTATTCTAACATATGCCGAAGACAGAAATAAAACTGGTCTAATCAATTTTGTCCACAGATTGAGAAAGCTAGGAAACATGTCAATAAATCTATTTCTGCTTATCTTCAAGATTACAGGATGGGGTCAGTTTACAACAACAATCCGCGTTTTAATGTGAATTGCATCTATAGGAGAGATGGTGTGCATTTCACAGATGAGGGTAACAGAGTCTTCCTCAACAACTTTAGACTCTGCAATGGTACTTACTTATAGGTACTAAAATGTTCACAAGGGCTATTTTTAGAGCCACCCAAGATCTAAACACATAAGCTTGATGTATATGTAAAAAATATTACTTTATTTTGCTTGGAGTCACGCACCCAATGCGTTCACACCATCGGGCCGCGCTGGGAGTTGTGCACCCAACGTGTTCACACCAGGGGGACTCGCTGAGCGCCACGCTGGGTGCGCGACTCCTAATTTTACTGTAAAAAATTTACCACTAATTTCTATTCTCCTTGGGGACCTATACACAATGTTAGGGACCGTGGGGAGAGACCCAACGCAGTTCTCTAGCACATACTGGAGGTACCTGGTGGGCTAGTTGGACCCCAGGGACCCTCACTATTGAGGAGGAATTGATTTTCCAACTTAAAACATGCCACAGGGCGTGTTAGCAGACATGTCACCTCAGGCCACGCCCCCTTCCTTCACTATTGTGCATGCAGAAAATCAATTAACTTGCTTTTTGGAAGAGAGAGCAGGTTAACCTGATCTCTCTTCCAAAAACCATAGCAAACAACTGTGTCCCGGGGTAGGCACCCTGGGACACTGCAGGAGCTGGCCCTGGGGGGTGGCGGTCCCCATGACCTCTACAAGGCTCTAGGACGAGGGGCCGTGCAGCCCCCCTCCCAACACTTAAAAGCCAAGGGGTGGTGGTCCCTGGGACAGGGGGGTCCGTCACAGACCCCCCAATTAAAAAATGGAGTGCCCCGGGGAGGTGGTGGTCCCCAGGGTGAGTGTGGGGGCTTGACCCCCCACAGAATTTTCTTTTTATTTAAAAAAAATGTGACCAGGGGTGGCGGTCCCCGGGGTTGCAGGGGAGGGGCATGAGTTCCCCCCAATCATAATGTAAAAACCCCGGGGGTGGCGGTCCCTGGGGCTGGGGGGCCCCTCCTGCCCCCCAAATCAATAAACACTTTGACCCCAGGACTTGGCCCCCTGGGGGATAATTACCACAAAAGTGACCTTCAATTTTTTTTTCTTTTTCACGGCGTACTCGTACTGTATGCGTATTACACAATTAAAAAAAAAGGACACCCAGAGCAGGCCTAGGGGGTCAAGAAGTCCTATGGCGAATAACAAAGTTTTCCTCCCAATCAACACACATATAAAATTAAATAACAAATCACATTTATTCCCACATTAAATGAAGAGGAAACACACTTTTCTATTGCTTGAACTTTTGAAACCTTTCCGACTGCCAAAACCTTTAACCCTACCCCCATTCTGCCTTCTGCCTGTTACAATAGAAACACTTCAAGGAACATTTAACTAAGCACACAGGTGAAAAGTTCATCAAACAATGTTGCAAATCAAAACAGCAAGTGTGCTTGACTTGTGAATATACCAGCTTATCTTAAGTAACATTCTTTTCTGTCACTTTTTGTTAACCAATAAATATCAGGCTTTTAAATAACAGAAAATTGCGCCCTAGTTTTCTGTGTAAAATGTTTTCAAACAACCAATCATTTCTTTGCTTTTTTCAAAACTGCATCTTTTCCACCATTTTAGAAAAATAGTACTTTTTAAACTGCCATTTCATTTACAGAGACCATCTGAGTGCATCCAAACCACTCTTCAAGATGCTTAGAGTGTGGATTGTCAGACACAGCTATATTTTCTGGAGTCAAAGATACACAGAACAGAAAGGAATTCACAAAGACCTAGGTTTACCAAATGTAGACATTAAATGGATTGGACATAGAGGATTAAAGTGACACCAATTGATGCCATTTGTTAAATCCTTTTTACATCTCCAGCACCCTGACCTCATAACTATGCACTGTTGTGGCAATGACATAGGCACTTTGACTGGGGTAGGTCTGGAAATATTTATGAAGTACACTTTTACAGAACTGATGTCACTTTTCCCCCAAACTGACTTTGTGTATTCCAACATATGCCAAAGACAGAAATGGAACTGGTCCAATCAATTTTGTCCACAGATTGAGAAATCTAGAAAACCTGAATACACCGGTTTCTCCTTTTCTCCAAGACTATAGAATGGGGTCCATTTACAACAACAATCTGCATTTCAATATGCATAGCATCTATAGTATAGATGGTGTACATTTTACAGATGAACAGAACAGTCTTTCTCATGAACTTTAGACTCTGCATTGGTACTTACTTGTAGGTACTAACATCTCCCAATAAACACAAGGGTTCTTTTTAGACCCACCCAACCTCTAAACACATAAACTTGATAAATATCTGAAAAATAGTGTTCTTTTTTCTTGCTTAGGTACACGTACGGTACGACTTACGAATCAGGCATCATACGCTGTATGGTATGAGTCCTGAATGCGTACACACCAGAAGTTATAAAAAAAATAGGGAGGAGGGCTGCGTGACCCCCCACATGTGGCTTCCTTTAGCCCCAGGGACCCCATTCCCCAGGGCTCTGCCTCATTTAAAAACATTTATTTTTGTAATGTACTTAAGGAGGGGGGTTGCTTGGCCCCCTCCCGGGCCACTTCTTGCCCCGGGGACCCCATCCCCCAGGGCTGACCCTCTTTGTTGGTGACCGTGGGGGGTTCCCCAATCCTCCCACAGTCCCTGCCAGCTCCCTGTGATCTTCGGGAGCCGACACTGCTTTTTGTCAGGGAGAGGAGCTAACATGCTGCTCTCCATGACAAAAAGCAATCTGTTTTCCTATTTGAAAGTGAGAACAGGTTAACCTGCTCTCTCTTTCAAATAGGAAAGCAGTTTGCTATGGTAGGGTGGGAGCCATGAGGCTCCCTCCCTGCCATAGCAAACAGTAGTGTCCCGGGGGCATGCACCATAGGACACTGCAGGAGCCGGCCCTGGGGGTGGCGTTCCTCACGGCGACCACAAGGCTCCAGGAGGGAGGCCGCGCGGCCCCCCTCCCAACAGATAAAAGTCCCGGTCGTGGTGGCCCACGGGGCTGGGCGGTCTGTCACAGACCTCCCTAGTTTAAAAATTAGAGGCCCGGGGAGGTGGCTGTCCATAGGGCGTGTGGGGGTTTCGAGCCCCCACACAGATTTTCTTTATTTTAAAAAGAAGCCCCTGAGGGTGGCGGTCTCCTGTGCTACTGGGGGCTGTGAGACCCCTGCATTCTAAATACTAAAGCCCCAGGGGGTAGCAGTCCCCGGGGTTGCGGGGCCTTAGAGGCCCCCCTATAATACGAACATTGTCACGGGGGGTGGCATTCCCTGGGGCAGTTTGTGGGGATTGGGCCCCCCACACTTTATTTAAATAAAGCCCCCGGGATTTGGCCCCCCCAGGGACTAATTTACATAAAAGCGCGGGAGCCATGATTTGGTTTTATTTTTTTTAACTGCAGGGTACGAGTATCCTGCGATTTAAAAAAAATATATATATATATATATCTTTGGAACCCCTTAAGCAGGCCTAGGGGGTCAGGGTATTTCTACCATGCCCCCTTTGCATCTTTTGCACACTTCTTTTTCAGTTTTCTTGTGCCACTGTTCTACCGAGAGACAAAATGGCTGCCAACACTTCCTGGTTTGGAGTATTGACCGACAGTTGACAGCCAATTAGCATGCAGCTCGTGCTCGTAATGTAATGCGGACGGCATGCGTACGGGTCATCTATAGATATATCTATGATTTTATGTTTGATTTTCTTAGAAACTACTGAACAGATTTACACCATTTAAAAAAAAGCGCATTCTGCAAACCAAACTCTACCGTTTTGCCAAATTTGGTGTAATTCCGTTCAGCATTTTGGGCTGTAGCAGTGTCTAAAGGTCCTTATGGAAAATTGCATGGGCAAAACACGTTGTGGGACCCCCCTTTTTCTCGGCCCCTACTTCTGGAATCACCTCCAAACTTTCAGGGAAGAAGCGGCGCGCCTCATCTTCTTTGAGAATTTCCCAAAGATTCGTCAACCGTCGCCAAAGTTATACCAAATAGAATGTTGCGGATTTCCTATGAAAACTAGGTCCAAACTATAACTTCCTACTGGCGACCACCAGTAGGTGAAGGAGGGATGAGGGCTATATATTCCTATAATGTCATGGCGCCAAAACAGATTGACAAAGCCTGCTGCGCAGGCGAAACCCGTCTCTCCTTTTCTGCAGGGTCGTGGGTGACCTGAATAATAATAAATAAGCCTGATCCATACATGCCTCGTGTACGTGCCTCTTCTTCCTTGCTGTAGAAGTGGTTTCCTTCATATATATATATATATATATATATATATATATATATATATATATATATATATATATATATATATTTATATATATATATAAATATATATATATATGTGTGTGTGTATATATATATATATATATGTGTGTATATATATATATATATATATATATATATATATATATATATATATATATATATTATATATATATATATATATATATATATATATATATATATATATATATTACCTACTGGCGATCGCCAGTAGGTAGTTATAGTTAGGATTTTTTTCAATGTTAAATCTCAAAATTCTATTTGGAATAACTTTGGCGCCGGTTGACGAATCTGACTGAATATTTCCTCAAAATGGCCTCGCGGCGTTCCCGCCCTTCCCTGAAAGTTTGGGGGGGATTCGTCAAGCGGGGGCCGAGATAATTCCCATAGGGCGGTCGATTTCACTTTTAGCCCGAACGGCTGAATGGATTTCCAACAAACTTGGCAAAATTGTATGGACTGGTAGCCAGATGTGCCTTTGCTATGTCTCAAGATATGTGCTCCAGTGGATTTTGAGTAATTTAGGTTAAAAAAAATATATAAATCTATAGGCGCGCTCCGGTGCGCGCACCGGGGGCGCACCAGGCGCGACACGCTACTTGCGCGCGGAAAGCTGATTGGCTCAAGGGTGTCTGTAAACATTCGAAACAGTCCGGAGCGGCCGCCATCTTGTGTCTCGTCATATTAAATTTATGACGTATTATGTTGGAAGTTCTTTTAGATACGTTAGTATTTCAGACGTATGTGTAAGCGCAAAAGTGAAGCATTGCTGGAGTGTGTCACAAAAAGGAAGCAACTCCAGCAATGTATCCTTTCACATGGGGCCAAGCCCCATGTGAAAGGGCCTGCACGCCTGCTGTGAAACAGGCGTAAGATTTGGACGCAACAGCGTCATAAAAGTGACGCAGTGATATCTCATAGATTTCACTGCGTCATCTCTATGACCCTTTCTTGCGTCAATACTTCCCTTTTGCATACATTACACCTGACGTAGGAATTATGTGGCGCAGGGGCTTACAAAGTGACGCATCTACCTAGATGCGCCACTTTGTAAATATGAATAAATAAGGTGGATTTTTTACTGGACTGATGCGTCACAAAAAGTGACGCTCTGGTGTGTTAAGGTGACGCATGGCTTCATAAATGAGGCCTTCAACTCCAGCCTGTATCTTTTCTTACCCTTCCACAGCTCCGTTCCTTTTCAACATTTTCTTTGAATATCAACATTCCCTATATTCACTCTTCTTTTTCTTACTTTTCTTCCCAACATTCACCTTCTTTCAGTCCCCCTAGTTCACTTCCTTTCTCCTCTCATACCTTTCTGTTCTTTCTTACTCATTTTCCTTTCCATTATCAATGCACTCCATTTCACTTACTCTTTTTCATTTTTTAAAGAATATAGCTCTTTGATGAGAATTGGAGGTAGTTCTGAAAAGAACTTTTTGTTTTCTTCTTTTTTCAAAACAGGAACAAAAACAGGGAATGGAAACTGCTCAACAGGAGCAAAAAGAACAAAAAGAATTAGGGGTGGAAAGGGCAGCGATGGTTTTCCAATGCTCGAACCATGAGCTGTACACTTTGTTCTCCAAAGGTAAGGAGTTGATTGCAGTATCTGCATCTGAAGACACCATGGTTAAAAGCAGGTTGAATATTTGGCACGAGCTCCTGCGATTGCCCTCTCCCAGAAGTAGTTGCTCCTTCGGTGGATGTAGAGGCCCCATCACTGGGAGCCTCTTGTGCCAGAGCCCTGACACTTTCCCGGGCAAAATTCTGGGGGTGCTTCCTCTCTACAAGCCGGATCATCGTGAAGTTTCCAAATGATTATTTTTTTAAGGGGTTACCCCGTGACAGGACTTCTTTGCAGATCCTGCACTCCACTTTTGGAGCATTCACCTTTTTTTGGTTAGGTGGTATTTGAAAACTTTTCCAAATAAAATGTTCCTTCACCTTTCGTTGAGGAGGCTCTTCATTGATGAATTCAGGTTCTTCATCACTGCTGTATTCTCTGGCAGCCATGGTAAACCAAGAAAGATCCAGGAGCAAAAAACAGGTCTTTCAGTCACAAAAGTGAAAGAAGAAGTGAAGGAAATGAGTGGGGGTTTCATTCTTTGTTAAAAAAAATGTAAGCAACCAATGAAAAGTGTTATTTTAAGGTCACATGACTTGACGCGCTGACGCTGCGCTCACCGGAGCGCTTCCGGGGCGCATACGTGGCGCGAACGTAGGCGCTTCGGGGGGCGCATACGCGGCGCGAACGTAGGCGCTTCCGGGGCGCATACGCGGCGCGAACGTAGGTGCTTCCGGGGGCGCTTACGTTGCACGCCGAAGTGACGTCATCCTAGTTTTACGGAAATGCAAAATCATTTTCATTTCCTTATAAAAAAAACTGCTTTTGTTTGTATGGTACGAAATGTTTTTTGTTTTTATTAACTTTTCATTCATATTTTTTTTCACAAACGAAAGTAGCGCTCCGGAGCGCGCACCCAGAGCGCCCCAAGAAAAAATGATTAAAATAAAAAAAATTCAAAATTACTACTTACACAAAACAGCAAATTGTAAAAAAACAACATAGGTTGGAAACTCGATATAGAAAGGAATTAGCATTTAAAAAACCTATGAAATTCACTGAAAAAACCATAGGTTTCACACCAGTTATAGTTAGTAATTAGCATTTAAAAAACCTATTAAATTCACTGAAAAAACCATAGGTTTCACTCCAGTTATAGTTAGCTGGAAATTTTACTGACATAAAACCATTGAAATTCCCACGTTATAGTTAGTTGGACTCACTATAACTTGCGCGCCTGCAATGCACTGCTGATGACGTCACATATTACATCACTCATGACATGGTCAGTGACATCACTCATGACATCACTGATGACACCATCCTTGTGACAGAGTGAGAGACCTCCTTTTAGTGTAATGTAAGCCTTGAAACACATATTTAAAAATAGTATTTAACATTTTCAAAAAAATGGAGATACCCATACCAGTTACAACAAACAATTCAGTAATTCCACCATCTATATACACATCCACTCATTCACCAACAGTTCTATATAGTCACTCATACATATACTCACTCATTATATGTAGTGATAGACCTATACATCCTGTTACACTTCGACAGTCATCCAAAAGTTACTCACACACATATTCACACATGCAAAAAAACTATTGAACATCCATTTATTTGTATATACAGCAATACACACACTACCACTTTACTTCTAAGAATACTTACACATACTTACTCTCTTAAACAATCACTTATAGAAACACATACTTATTTAAACAGGAACTCTTATAATCTCTCACTCTCACATATACTCACTTTTATAAATCAATACTCACATATACTAGATTAAAACATATGTCGTTACTGAAAAAGACAATAGTGAGACAGTCGTTTACTCACTAACATACACATATACACACTCATCCATCCATACAGTCCTGTACATATGCTGTCTTCAAAACACATACAAACAGTGAGTCAGTCACCAACCCATACAGCCACTTATACACAAAGTGAAACACTGATACATACATTTCAATATTTAAAAGTTACTTGCTAATATATGTATTCACTAAGATACACTTAATAAGGCAGTTAACCAATCAATTCTTTTAAAAACAAACATCCATTTACACACTTATTTAACCATTTATTCTTCCATCGTACTTTACAAATACATATATAAACATATATATGTTTTTCAGAAAGACACACGTTCACTGGATGGTGTCATCAGTGATGTCATGAGTGATGTCACTGACCATGTCATGAGTGATGTAATATGTGACGTCATCAGCAGTGCATTGCAGGCGCGCAAGTTATAGTGAGTCCAACTAACTATAACGTGGGAATTTCAATGGTTTTATTTCAGTAAAATTTCCAGCTAACTATAACTGGTGTGAAACCTATGTTTTTTTTAGTGAATTTATTAGGTTTTTTAAATGCTAATTCCTAACTATAACTGGTGTGAAACCTATGTTTTTTTCAGTGAATATATATATATATATTCAATGAAAAAACCATTGGTTTTAGGCCATATATAGTTAGGGATTTGCATTTAGAAAACCTTATTTTACTCGCATAAAACCATTGAAATTCCATATATAGTTATAAGCGCTAACTATATATCGCGCACCCGCAATCCACTGCTGATGATGTCACATATTACATCATTCATGACATGGTTAGTGACATCACTGATGACATCACTGATGACATCTCAAATGACATCACTGATGACATCACTGATTACAACATCCAGTGACTGTATGTTTCTGTAAAGTTTAAATATGTTTTACATATTGAAGAATGAGTGGATATATAAGTGTCTGGATGAAGGATTTACTAGGTGCATGACTGACTGATTGAGTGAGTGATTAAATGTGTCTCACTGAGTGCATGGGTTAGTGACTAAACTGTTTTAATTTGTGCATCATTATATCTGTTGTTCTACAAACTGCTGCATATGTTGATCAGTAGCTATATGAGTAACTGTATGGGTTATTGATTGGTTGTCCAAGTATTTGTATGGGAAACTGAGTGTGTGTGTATGGGTGGCTGGGAGGTGTGTGACTCTGTACATAGATGTGTGAGTAGTTGATTCACTATATGTATAGATTCAAAAGTGCATGTGGAAACAGCTGTATGGGCGGTTGACTGTGCATGAGTGTATTAGTGAGCTCCTCTTCCCTTTTGAAACTCTCACTACTGAAATAAAAAACTCTGTTTCTGCTGGTATGAAGGCCGTTGCACAGTGGATGTCCACTAATTATCTGCAGTGCAACGTTAGCAAAACAGAACTCATGCTATTTGGCGAAGCCAAGCTTCTATGGGCTCCAGACTGGTGGCCTTCTGATCTTAGTGTGGTCCCAGAACCCAAACAGGTCGTGAAAAACCTGGGGATCCGCCTCGATCAGGATTTGTCATTTAAGCAACACACTAACACTGTTGCAGGTTCATGTTTTCATGTCATCAGCATGCTACGAAAAATTTTCCCTCTGCTGCCTGACACGTTTAGGAAGACCTTAGTGCAAGCCCTGGTTCTAAGTCGTATTGACTACTGCAACGGCCTGCTCCTATCTGCCAACGAGGGAGTGTTGGCCAGACTTCAGGTAGTCCAGAACACAGCAGCGCACCTGGTTCTGAATGCCCCTCCAAGAACAGCATCCAAACCTCTTTTACAAAAACTCCACTGGCTCTCCATACGACAGCGAGTAAAATTTAAAATCTGCTGTATAATACATAAAAACATAAATGGACAAGGCCCTACCTACCTGCAACAGAAATTCATTCCCTACATCCCGTCCAGGCCACTTAGATCCAGCACAAGCCACCAACTGGTGGTTCCTCGTGTCAAAAAGACCAGACACGGAGGCAGAGCACTGTCCGTAGCAGGACCCAATCTATGGAATCGACTCCCCTTAAATCTCAGGATCTGCCCCTCTCACATACAGTTTAGAAAACTTCTCAAAACTGTCTTATTTAAAAATGAGATCTAATCCCTATTAGTGTTCTTTTCTGTATTTGTTGACTGGCCCAAAAGCGCAGAGATACTCCTGATGGAGTCGATTCCAGCGCTATATAAGCTTGTAAATAAATGGATATCTCAGTGCTACATGTCAAATTAAGTACATATGTAAAACACAGTACATGTGAGAGTTGACATCTATAAATAACTGTGCATAAGAGCCAGTGAATGTGTGGGTGGCTGTATGGATCATTGTGAACATGTTTCAGAGATTGTATAAGAGAGTAAAGTAAATATGTGTTAGTATATGTTTGAATAAGTAAGGTGTGTATAACTGTATAGTTGAGAAAATGGAGGTGTGATTGATTTTTGGCATAACTGACTAGGTGTGTGAGTAACTCCATGGATGAGTGACAGTCTGTGACTGTCTGTTTACACTGATTGTATCTAAGGTTATATTAGAGTCTGAAGAGGTTCATGGTATTATCACATGAATGATATCATCAGTGATGTGATCAGTCATGTCAAATGAGATGTTATCAGTGATGTCATCAGTGATGTCATTTGAGATGTCATCAGTGATGTCATCAGTGATGTCACTAACCATGTCATGAATGATGTAATATGTGACATCATCAGCAGTGGATTGCGGGTGCGCGATATATAGTTAGCGCTTATAACTATATATGGAATTTCAATGGTTTTATGTGAGTAAAATAAGGTTTTCTAAATGCAAATCCCTAACTATATATGGCCTAAAACCAATGGTTTTTTCATTGAATTTTCAAGGTTTTGTAAATGCAAATTCCTAACTATATATGGACTATAACCTATGGTTTTTTCTGTGAATTTCAATGGTTTTTTAATAGCAAATATCAAAAGCTGTCAAATGTCAAGTACGTGATAGGTAAAAACGTTTTCGTGTTTATGCACGCTGATGTGCTTTGAACGCTGTCCCCCCCCCCCACTCCCCTCTTTTCTCTTAGTAGTACTCTCTCTTTGCAGATAGTGAACGGTAGTTAACGCAGACCTTTACCCCTGTTGTAATCCGTCGTACCTGCTTGTCTCTCCATTTGATTGATTATTATCCAAGCATTTACTGTTTTACAATTGGTTCTCTTTGGATCATTCTCTATTTACAAACAAGCACAAAGTCGCAATACTCTGTTTAGTCTTTGCAGATAGTGAAAAATCGTGTAAAAAAATAAAAGTAATCGAGCAAAATCAGTAGACCACTAATTCGATCTCTTTTTGACCTCGGTAAAATACAAACATTAGGAACAACCCTTCATGAGAAATACGAAAATAATGAAATGAACTAAGCTCCACACCATGAGGGCTGCAAAACAGCTCGACTCCGCCACCCACACCGCCCAAAATAACGACAAACCCTATGCAAATATTATAAATATACACAACACACCAGCAAAGAAACAGAGTAAAACATTTTATTAAATAACTATTTACATAACTATTTTATACTTTTTATTGCCCGATCCGGCTAGCTCAATCGATCGAGCATGAAACTCATGCACTGATAACAAGCGTTGAGAGTTTGTAGAACGATGGCTTCAGATTTTCCACATACGGTGTAGTGGCGCGAACTGGCAGGGGGCGTTTGGATTCTACCCCTTCCCCAAATAAGATTTTCATACGTGAATGTTCGTTCATGCTTTTTGTCCCTGAGTTGCTTCCATGTCACTGCCTTACACAAATGGCATAAGTCCTGGTTGTTGAGTGCCATACTTCAGAGTTCTAAGCAGCTCTTGTAACACTTTTTAAACCTTATTTGCACCTGCTGCAGCTTCACTATTCAAAGTAAGTGGGGTCCATTTGTGGACCTGACTGCATTGGAAAACAATGTGATACGGTGCCTCCCTAAACCACTTGACGGAGGCCCCCGAGGGGCGGTGAGATGGCGCGGACTGAGAGGGGGCGCTTGGCTCCTGCCCCCTCCCCAAGTCGTGTTGCCCTGGTGAGGCCTGAGATCGCCCCCGGCATAGGCGGCCGGCTCCCGGGGTCCGGCGGAATTTTTTCCCTTTTGAAGAATCTTCCATTCTGGACCTTGTCCCACACGCTGTCGTGGGGCGCCCCTTTACCGTTTTAGTTGCCATTCCGCCCGCTTTTGGTACTCTGTGCCTCTTCCGCCATTCAGCTGTTTACCGCCCGCTCTTGCGACTACAACGTCTCGCTCACCATGTAGTTGAGTTGCTCCCGCTCTTAAGATTTAACCGAACTTTTTGGACTGCTGAAAGCGGTTGATTTCCGACCGCTGGTTGGTGGAGACATTTTGACTATATTCTGGACCTGCATTGTCGCGTAATACGTCATATGACGCGACGGAAGTGCTCCGGTGCGCAAGGCGCAGCTTCCCAGAAACGATCCAGAGCGCGCCGCTCAGCGCGTAACGTAAGAATAACAGGTCATGTGACTTGTTAATAAAACTTTTCATTGGTTCATTTTACTTTTCTTTTCCTAATTATGTAAGACTGGGTCATGTGACCTAAAAATAACACTTTTCATTGGATTAAAACATTTTTTTTCCCAAACGATGAAAGCCCCACCTTGTTTCTGGATGTTTCAGACTGAAGCTGGCGTCACCATGAGAGCACCACCATCTCGTAGCTCCGTCGTGGCCATTCCGCAAGCAATCATGGCAGCCGCTCCCCACCGGAAGCCTGCGGGAGTCGACGGCCCCCAAGACTTTTGTACAATCTTCAAGGCTGAGGGGACGCTTTCGAGAATGGAACCCAAGCCCTGGCAGACAAGCGTCCGAGTTCCAAGGTGTCCCAGGGCCATTTTACTGGACCAGGCCCAAATCCGAAGAGCCGACCGCCATTTTAGGAGTCCTGTGGAAGCCGCCTATCGCTGCACCGCAAGAGTGGGAGCAACTCAACTACATGGTGAGCGAGACGCTGTAGCCGTAAGAGCGGGCGCTAAACAGCTGAATGGCGGAAAAGGCACAGTGTAGCAAAAGCGGGCGGAATGGCGACTGAAACGATAAAGGGGCGCCCCACTACAGCAGACAAGCCTCCGCCATGTGCTTGAAAACTGCATATGTATCTCGTTATATCAAGGTTGGGCAACCAGTACACAACAAGCAGTTACGAGTCCCATTTACACCGGCGCCATTTTGGGCGCGGCCGGGCAGGTCCAGGATCTACTGAAACATAACAAATGAGGCTGACGTCTCTGAAGCAGTTGACGAACAGCAGGACATAGCAAATAAACATGAACTCTCTAAAGCTGTTAACTCACTGCAGGACAAAACAAGTGAACCTGAAACCTCTGGAATAATTGTCGCTCAAAAGAACAACACACAAAACTCTGTGGAGCCTGAAGAAAAAAAAACAGAAGGGCACTGTAGTTTCAGACACACTTAACACTAATGACTAAACAAAGATATCGTCTGTTTATGAAGCAGTTATCATCTTGACAGAATTGACAAAGAAGTGTACAGACACCAATGCTATTAAGAAACACAAGGAAATCCTAACGCATCAGCATTCTCGGAAGAGGTTGACACAGATAACATCTTAAGGAACAAAGAAAGACCTGTTCACTCTTGACACCCCAGGTGCTGTGTATATTGCACTATAGTGCTGCATCGAGAAAACGGACAACCCTATTGATGTGGATTTTTCATTATTGATTATTGTAAAGAAATGGAGACTCCCCCCTTTAGCAGATTAGCTAAATGTTTGCGTAATTTAGGCATAAAAGTTATATTATTGTTGTTGTTGTTGTTATCGTTATAGTTCTGGTTAATTTCAAAAAATGGTTAAATATATTTACAGTTTTTGTTGCGTTCGTTATATTTAAATGTTAATAAAGTTTTAAAATCTAACTTTGTTGGAGTGCTATATATGTTTAAAAAATCGGGTGAATGGGGCCTTGAATCGGGTTATTGTCATGTGTGGGCTTTGCAAGTGTACTGCTACAAGATCGGACATTTCAAACTCAAATGCACATTCTTTTTCTTACCTTTCCGAAGCATGGAGCGCAATAGCAGGCAGAGAAAGGGTGATGCACGTGTTGAACACTGCCTGCCCTGGCAAGTTGCTGGCAGTGCCCCCCCGCCCGCTCCTGAAAGAGGGCACACACACACCGCCGCCCCGAGTACTTCACAAATCTTTAAAAGACCATGCGCTTGTTCATGAGGCTTAAATGGTTTATCACCCCTTCTAGAACCCCTGCATCGACCCTCTGACGTTTCCTGGAAGAATTAGCACGTAACACAATACCAAGCCCTGTCAGCTGAAACCCCCGAGAAATCATGGGGCATATTATCAAGGGGGTTTATTTCCGCTTTTTTGGCTTTAAAAGCCAAAAAAAAAAGAGATAAAATTATCTCCCTATTACCAAGCTGTCGCTAACACCAGTTAGTGACAGCTAAAAGGAGATAGTGACCATCTTGGGCCCCGCTTTGCATATCAGTGATATTTATCACTAATGACATGCAAAGTGGGCGTGACAAGATTTTAGCGACTGGAAACAGTCCCTAACCATCGCTATCTCCTATTACCAACTTTTGGAGATATTCACGCTAAGCGCGAATATCTCCAAAACCTAACACCTGCCCTGAGCAGTTTTAGCCATGTTATCCAATGGGAAGTGGATAACATGGCTAAAAGCATTTGCTGGATAATGCATGAATATCGCTGACTTTTCAACGATATTCATGCATTGCGGCCGTTTTTTAACGCATTTGCGATAAACCTTGCTAATAGCAAGGTTTATGTGCGATAAAATTCGCCGAAGTGCGGCGATAATTTTTGTCTCTAAACAAGTTAGAGACAAAAATTACCGCTAGTTGTTGGTAATATGCCCCCGGGTTTTTCCTTGCAGGAATCGGGAAGCGAAAGACTAGCACTGAAATCAGTAGTCTCACGCCTGAATCGGGAGGGTTGGCATGTCTGGATACTCTATAGCTGGGGCCATAAACTACATCCGCAGGGCTAGGTGATAGCCTAGGTCCGGCCTGGACAATCGGACACAGAGGAAGAGGAGTGTCAGAGGGTGCGGTAGTGAATAGGGTGAAAGGGAGGTGTCGGGCGGGCACAGGGTGTGATTCTCAGAGAAGAGCAGCGCAGATGGGGGGAAGTATATGTCCCGTGCATGAGAGAGAGAGCGGGGGTGACCAGTGCGTGGGGAAGATGCTTGCGAGGGTGGGGAGCCATGCTGAGGATCGGCGGCGTGCAGAGAGTGGCCCTGGTCAAGGCATCTAAAATGGCTGCCGTGCACGACAAAATTGTGGCATTGGACAAAAACGCAAGATGGCGCAGACAATGTTTATCAATAAGGATTCATTTATAACACAATATTTACTCGCAGTGACAAAATGGTGGTCAACACTTCCTGATTTCCATCGAATCGAACGTTAACAAACGCCACGCAGCAAAAAAAAAAAAAAAAAGCTCACGCACAGAGCAGTTTTTAGCCATGTTATCCAATGGAAGGTGGATAACATGGCTAAGAGCATTTGCTGGATAATGCATGAATATCGCTGACTTTTCAGCGATATTCATGCATTGTGGCCGATGTGCGGTGATAATTTTTGTCTCTAAACAATTAAAACGAAGCACAAAATGGCGAATTCCCGTTTCGCTACCAGTTTGCGGCCCAGTTCGCGGCCCGTGAAGCGCTTCTACCGTGAAAAATCATTTTTTTTTTATTTTCCCCACGCGACCCTTTAATAACCCCAACAACATTCCTCGGGGGTCAAGAGGGGTATTCCTTGCCCCCTTTCAATAAATTCCCCCTTCGTTTTTCACCTCTTCTTCTCTCTCGATCCTACCGAGAGATAAGATGGCGGCCGCTCCGGACTTTTTAGAATGTTGACAGACACCGGAGAGCCAATCAGCTTTCTGCGCGCAAAGTTCCGTTTCGCGAAAAGTAAGCGGACCGGATCGCTGCCCAGAGCGCTGTTACAGATATATATCTTGTTTTGAACGTTAATTTCTCAAAAACTACTGGAGCACATATATTGAGACCTAGCAAAGGCACATCGGGCTAACAGTCCCTACAATTTTGCCAAGTTTCGTGCAAATCCATTCAGCCGTTCGAGCTAAAAGTGAGTCCAACCGCCCTATGGAAAAATGAATGGGAAAAACGCGTTTTGGGACCCCCCTTTTTTCTCAGCCCCCCCTTGACGAAACCCCCCCAAATTTTCAGGGGCTGCTCAGAAACAAAATGTGCCATTTTCCTGAACATTTCAGCCGATTCCGTCCTCAAACGCCAAAGTTATTAGACATAGAATTTTCAAAAATCCCATAGGGGATTAATCCTAACTATATATACCTACTGGCGAGACGCCAGTAGGTAATATGTGTATATATATATATATATATATATATATATATATATATATATATATATATATATATATATATATATATATATATATATATATATATATATATATATATATATATATATCCAAGAAAACGCTGTCTCTCTTTCCTCACAAGACAACAAGCCGAGGCCCAGTTTGCTTTTTAAGTGAATTTGTTTAGGCAACAACACCCAACGCGTTTCGCAGCCTTCGCCGCTTGCTCGTGAGCCTGCTTGCTCGTGAGCCCG